>NC_061104.1:52345688-52350688 GCF_015104395.2 Macrobrachium nipponense | reverse complement strand
AGTACCCGAACAGTGATGTTAAAGAAATGATGCCGAAACTATAATACTGAAGGCATGATACCCATAAATAATGTTAACGAAAGAGTACCCGAACAGTAATGTTAAAGAAATGATGCCCAAACTATAATACTAAAGGCATGATACCCATATAAATAATAACGAAAGAGTACCCGAACAGTAATGTTAAAGAATTTATACCCAAACTATGATACTGAAGGCATGATACCCATAAATAATATTAACGAAAGAGTACCTGAACAATAATAATCAAGAAATTATACCCAAACTATGATACGAAAGGCATGATACCCATAAATAATATTTACGAAAGTGTACTTGAACAGTAATGTTAAAGAAATTATACCCAAAACATAATACTAGAGGCATGATACCCATTAAATGATATTTATGAAAGAGTACCCGAACAGTAATTATGAAGAAATGATGCCCAAACTATAATACTAAAGGGTTCGGAAGTCACGTAAAGCCGTTGATCCCGTTGCTGAATAACTACTGGTTCCCTGCAACATAAAAACACTATACAAACAAACAAACCCATAAATAATATTAGCGAAATAGTACCCGAACAATAATATTCAAGAAATGACCTCCAATCAGCGATTGCAGCTTTACGAAAATAATGAAAGAGTCAGAGATCAGAAAACAATCATTAGCGAACGTCACCGAAGCATGACGACGATGTCCATTTGAAAGGGAGCCGTAGTGGTTGGGGGTAGGGGGATGCAGCGAAACGATCGCGCATGCGCGTCTGAGTGTTTATGCGTGACCCAACGGTAATGAGGTCTATTACTCGCAGCGACCGAGTCTGAATCCCAGATCGCTATAATGAAGCCGGAGGAGGAGGGACTCCAAGCGGATCAGAGATAGGCGCAATTCGTTAATGAATCTTGCAATATATATATATAAGATATATATATATATATATATATATATATATATATATATATATATATATATATTATATATATATGTGTGTGTGTGTGTGTGCGTGTGTGTGTATGGGCCTTTATTTTATAGTATATATATATATATATATATATATATATATATATATATATATATATATATATGACAGAAAAAACCAGCGTAGCATTATCTTTTTATTTTCCAAATTTTCCAGACCTTGAGTCTCATCTTCAGGGCTGCAATATATATAAAAAATTTACACATTAAAACAAGGCTCAGTGTTAATATCAGTTATAAAAGTGAAAAATCATAAACAAATTAAATAGTCTTAAAGAAAAAATTTGAAATAAAAAGTGAAGAATGCTTAAATCAGTACCTATCTGTTATAAGGAGTTCAAAATTGAGTGAGTTCTCCGTTTGGAAGGAGACGACAACTATGCTATAAACAAAACTGTGGAAGATATCTGCCATTTAATGGGGGCACAAGCTGCTTAATTGTTAACGATTCCAAAACAGAGAGAGAATAAGCATTGGGTGCTTGGACAACGATGTAGGAATCCTCATATGAAAATGATGTCTTACACTTATTGCAATACTCTCGTATGGTAGAGATTTCCTTGGTTTTCAAAGTAGATCCCTTACGGTGATTGACCAGACCGGATTAAGGTATAGGCACGGTGACGCTAAATAAAAATTACTAAAAAAATACAGAAAGTATACTTATTATTGAGTATGTAAATTGTTTGTGGTTTAGCAGAGAAGAGGTGTTACCAAGTCAAATAATGTCAATATTAAATTAAAATGTAAAATAAAGTACACAAAATGGGTATTATCAAATGCATATGAACATGAAAAACATTTCACAAGTAAGTATGTGAAGAATATTTGAATTCATATAATTAATGTACTTAGTATGTTATATTATTGATATAATTATGAAAAGTTTGTATATAATTAATTGATATTTGTAATAAAATTCTAATTAACAAAATAAAAATTAGAATGACTATGTACAGAAAATGGATGATATTCTAAAAAGATACCACTAAGTTTGTGGAAATAGGCGTTCCAACATATCAGCCTATATTTAAGGTGGAGGATAAAATTAATAGATTACTGAAAGGTCTCAAAGATCAAAACATTATACGGGAAACACTTACAAAGAATGATATTGTTCAGGTTCATCATATGGTATATTATATGGACTTCCAAAAATTCGTCAAGACGGTGTTCCTCTACGACCAGTTTTATCTGCATACAGTAAACCTAATTACCAGATAACAAAGTACTTTGTGCCAATGCTACGGCCATTTGCAAATAGTGGATATGTTTTACTCAATTCTGCTAACATTGTACCTGATATTCTACGAAGGATGTTGACTTATATATGCTGAGTTTGGATGTCACATCTCTTTTTACGAACATACCCTTGCACGCAACGACGGTTGACATTGTCTTAGATAAGATCTTTTATGCTGAAAATATTCTATATCATGGTTTAATAAGGATAATTTTAAGAAACTTTAGGAAACTGCAGTGCAGGACACTTACTTTATTATCAACAATAAAATATTTTAAAAAGTTGAGGGTGTTTCGATGGGTTCTCCACTTGACCCAGTTATGGCTAATACTTTTATGTGCTCCTTCGTGGAACAGATGCTGGATGGGTGTCCCTTATCTTATCGCCGTCTCTTTTATAAGCCATATGTGGATGACACTATTGCTCTATTTAGATCCCGAGAAGCATTCGAAGCTTTTTTAGAATATATTAACCCTTAAACGCCGGAGCAGTAAATAAAAAAATGACTCCCGTATTGCCGGAGGGGTTTGGAAGTGAGCGCGTAAGCGGAAAAAAATATTTTTTTTCAAAAAATCACAGCGCGCTTAGTTTTCAAGATTAAGAGTTCATTTTTGGCTCCTTTTTTTGTCATTGCTTGAAGTTTTAGTATGCAACCATCAGAAAATGAAAAAAGTTATCATTATCATATATAAATAATGCGATATATGATAGCGCAAAAACGAAATTTCATATATAATTGTATTCAAATCGCGCTGTGCGCAAAACGGTTGAAGGTAACAAGTTACTTTTTTTTCGTTGTAATGTGCACTAAATTGCGATCATTTGATATATAACACATTGTAAAACGATAAAAGCAACACAGAGAAAATATTATCACAAAATAATGCATGAATTCGTAACGCGCTTACGTAAACACATATTTTTTTCAAAAATTCACCATAAATCTAAATATTGTCCTAGAGACTTCCAATATGTTTCAGAATGAAGACAAATGATTGAATATTACTATACTGTAAGAATATTAGCTTACAAATGCAGTTTTCGGCCATACTGACGAGCTAAAGTTGACCGAATGTCGAATTTTTATATATATATTTTTTATATGCAATTATTTCGGAAAATAAGAAAAGCTACAACTTTCAAATATTTTTCGTTTTATTCTACATGAAATTGCGCACATTTTCATATATTAAAACTCTATGAAATGCCTAATATGAAAAAGGAGCAAATATTCCGAGAATGGGACTTACGCATTTCGGAGATTTGTGGCGGAGAATCCGCGCGCGGAGGGAAGGAAAGTTTTTTATTAAAAAAAATTCACCATAAATTTAAATATTGTGCTAGAGACTTCGAATTTGTTTGTTTTCACGATGAAGATAAATGACTGAATATTACTAGACTGTAAGAGTTTTATCTTACAATTGCGTTTTTCGACCATTCGGTAGAGTCAAATTTGACCGAACGTGGTTTTTTTTCTATGTTATCGTGATTTATATGCAAATATTTCGAAAATGAGAATAGCTACAACCTTCAACTATTTATTGTTGTATTATACATGAAATTGCGCACATTTTCATATATAAAACGTTATGTAACGGCTAATTTAAAATGGTGCAAACATTACCACAATCGCACGTATGATTTTTTCGGAAGAGTTACCGCGCGGACGTAAAGAAAATGTTTTTTTTTTTCATAAATTCACCATAAATCGAAATATTGTGCTAGAGACTTCCAATTTGTTGCAAAATGAAGGTAAATGCTTGAATATTACTAGAATATAGGCGTTTTAGCTTACAATTGCGTTTTTCGACCATCGGTAGAGTCAAATTGACCGAAGGTGAAAATTTGTCACTTATCATTTTTTATATGAAAATATTTCAAAATTGATAAAAGCTACAACCATGGGTGATTTTTTTTAGTTGTATTGTGCATGAAATTGCGCACATTTTCATATTATAAAACTTTATGTAACGGCTAATTTAAAATGGTGCAAACATTACCACAAGCGCATGTATGATTTTTTTCGGAAGAGTTACCGCGCGGACGTAAGGAAAAAGTTTTTTCATAAATTCACCATAAATCGAAATATTGTGCGTTAGACACCTTCCAATTAGTTGCAAAATTAAGATAAATGATTGAATATTACTAAAATATAAGAGTTTTAGCTTACAATTGCGTTTTTCGACCATTTCGGTAGAGTCAAGTTGACCGAAGGTTGAAATTTTGGCACTTATCGTTATTATTTATATCGAAAAATTATCTTAAAACTGATAAAAGCTACAATCATGAGTATTTTTTTGTTGTATTCTACATACAAATGCGCACATTTTCATATATAATACTCTATGTAACGGCTAATTTAAAATGGTACAAAAATTATGTCAAAGTGACGAAATAATTTCAGAGATGTGTCACAGATACTTTTTAGTGCGGCAAGAAAGAAATTCGCGCTTGCGCGCCTGCGTAACGATTGTAAACAAAACAACACCTTGATCCGTGAACTCCCAGCATCCCCCAAGGCGCGTGATTCAAGAGTTTTCGGCTGGTAGGCCTAAAAGTATTTTTCCGCGAATTTTTAAAAAAACTTTTGTATGTCGACGTAAAATACGTCCAGTCGGCACCCGAGAGACAAAAAATGTCGACGTAAAATACGTCCAGTCGGCGTTTAAGGGTTAAGGGCCTATACCCTAATAAATAGTACAAATCTCTCCAATTGTGGGCATAAGCATGACAACCAACTTGATTTTTTAGTCGTTTTATGTATTACGACAGA
>NC_061104.1:52338188-52340688 GCF_015104395.2 Macrobrachium nipponense | reverse complement strand
TTATTTAAAACTTATCCATTATTTCTTTTATTTGTGTTGTCCTTGGTACTAAATAAAGAAAGTAAATTTATTTCTAATTGTGCTGTTACAGCTGTCCTGTAGAGGAGTGTCAATTTATTTCACAATTTTGCTAATTTCAGTTCCTATGAATACCAAAATGTTCCTAGGTTTTACAAGGAACTAAGAACTCTAAGATTAATTTTTGTATATTTTCCAACATTATTCTTGAATATTTTTGTGTGTAAGGTTGAATTTTTTATATTTAGCAAAAATAGGCGTCTACTTTTCAATTTAAATGGTAGTTTTCATGAAGTACCACAATATCTTAGGTTTGGGTCAAAAAGCCGCCACCGTGGGCTTCTTACCCCACCCATGGGGTAAAAGGCCCTCTTTGTTCTTTTTTTTTCAGGTCATGTTTTTACTATCGTAAATTGCTAACAGCTTCTCATGATTATGATCGTTGATACTCCAATAACAAAGCTTTCTGGAAATATCTCTGTTAGGTCAATAGCTGAAATACTGTAGACAATATAAGCATTTCTCCTTAAGGGGGCTTCTTACCCCACTCTCCCCTATATATATATATATATATATATATATATATATATATAATATATATATATATATATATATATATATATATATATATTATATATATATATATATATATATATACATGCATTAAGCTACAAATTTCCTTTAATATCTAATTCGCTCTACCTCAAAATTAATGTATTTTCATATATGTTAACTGAAGGGGAATTTTCAGTAGATAATAATTCCGTCGGCTCCCGGGCGCGAAACTAGAAACCAATAAAGCAGGTCGTACAGTGAAGCGCCTTTAACCACATTTGTAGCTTAATGCGTATATTAATCACGGTGATGTGATCAGATTCATATATATATATATATTATATATATATATATATATATATATATATATGCGCTAAAGGTTTAAATTGATTTGACGTCGAGCTGTTGTATTGTTTAATGATTTGTGAATTGTGCCGTAAGAAGCGTTGTAATTATGGGTGATAGGTAATTTGTGAAGAAACACTGTACGGTGGGTCGCAGCTTCTGTGTACTTCATCAGTAACTATTGTTCATTCTGATTTGTGATTTGTATTGCTGCCTGCTGATTGTGAAGCAAGTACTTTAAGTTTTAATGCGAATTTTCACTGTCTTCATTTACGATGTCTTATATACATGACATACATTTTTTTTTCACTTTTATAAGACAGAGGGGCTTGTCGAACGTACTCGGAACTTACTCCTAACTCAGTGATATATTTATATTTTTTTATTTTCCTGCATTATTTTCAGGAAGGGGAGAGTTATGTTAAATAGTGATACAGCTATAATGTTTATTTTGCTGTGTGATTTCGGGCAGGTTATTAAAGATGTTTCATTTGCAAGATTTCATAAGTATTACTAGTGGTGAAGAATTAGGCAATATAACTAAAATAGACTGTCATATTCTTGCTAGATACTATAAAATAGTACATAGCGTATGTGATGCTCCAGTGAACCAAGGCATTTTGCCTGATGAGGAAGGGTCGTGGCTGATGAATTGGGACGAGGAAGAATTTAATTCTTGTGGCAATAGTAGTGGTGAGGATGATACAGAGAGAAGTTCGAGTGAAGAAAGTGAAGACGGGTACTATAAGTGAAAATTCCAAATCCAAAAGTGAATGGACGAAATCACGTAAAGGAAAACAGAAAGCAAAGTCAAGTCAAAACTTGAGTACACATAATTTGGAGGTTCAATTAGAAATAATCAAGTTAAAAACTGAGTCAGCTCCGAAAGCTGTCGAGAAAAGAAGACAGAATTACGGATAAAGAAAATTGCAGTAGATGCAAAAGTACCTAAGGCTTTTCAAGTAGACAATGCAGTGAAAAGTACCCATTTTTATTGAAACTGAGGTAAATGTATTTTTTTTACAACTTGAAAAAGTAACAGAACAACGTAAATGGCTAAGAACGTCATGGAGCATGCTGGTTCAAATAGTGTACCCATTTTTATTGAAACTGAGATAATTTTTTTTTATTTGAAAAAAAGTAGCAAAACAGCACGAACGGCCGAGATCGTCATGGAAAGGTATGGAAGTGTCTACTGCCTTGTCTTAACATGGTTGTTCTTTTAGATTTAGCTGGCCTTATGCCATTACGGGCTCTTGCTTTTAGAGCAGCCCGTAAGATCACATGATTCTAAGGATTATGAGAAAGTCAATTCTGGAGTTTTGACAGCTTTTGAGTGGGTGCCAGAGAGGTATTGAAAGAAGTTTAGAAGTTGGGTAATAAAAGAGACTCTAACTCATATGAAATATGCAAGGGAACAGTGCCTGTGGCATGAAAGGTGGATAAATACTCGAGGAATAAAGTACTCTAATCACAATAAGCAGGCACCAATACAATCCACAAAACAGAATGACAATAGTTACTGACGAAGTGCACAAAAGCTGCAACCCACTGTACAGCGTTTTTTCACAAATTGCATATG
>NC_061104.1:52321714-52331714 GCF_015104395.2 Macrobrachium nipponense | reverse complement strand
TTGGGAATTGTACCATAAAAAGCGGTGTAATCATCGGCCATATGTAATTTGTAAAGAAACGCTGTACGGTGGGTTGCAGCTTTTGTGCACTTCGTCAGTAACTATTGTCATTCTGTTTTGTGGATGGTATTGGTGCCTGTTTATTGTGATTAGAGTACTTTTTAAGTTTTTAATGAGAATTTTCACTCTGTCTCCATTTGTACTCCTCGAGTATTTATCCACCTACCATACAACAGGCCCTGTTCCCTTGCATATTTCATATGAGTTTGAGTCTCTTTTATTACCCATCTTCTAAATTCTTCCTTCAATACCTCTCTGGCACCCACTCAAAGCTGTCAAAACTCCAGAATTGACTTTCTCATAACCCTTAGAATTATGTGATCTTATGGGCTGCTCTAGAAGCAAGAGCCCGTGATGGCATAAGGCCAACTAAATCTAAAACAACACTCATGTGAAGACAAGGCAGTAGACACTTCCATACTTTTCCATGACGTTCTCGGCCGTTCGTGTTATTTTACTACTTTTTTTCAAATTGAAAAAAAAATTGACCTCAGATTCAATAAAAATGGGTACACTATTTGAACCAGCATGCTCCATGACGTTCTCAGCCATTTAAGTTGTTCTGTTACTTTTTTCAAGTTGTAAAAAAAATACATCTACCTCAGTTTCAATAAAAATGGGTACACTTTTCACTGCATTGTCTACTTGAAAAGTCTTAGGTACTTTTGCATCTACTGCAAGTTTCTTTATCTGTAATTCTGTCTTCTTTTCTCGACCGCTTTCGCAGCTGACTCAGTTTTTAACTTGATTATTTCTAATTGAACCTTCATCTGTTGCGTACTCATGCCTTCATAACCAAGTTTTGACTTTACTTTGTTTTCTGGTTTCCTTTGCGTAATTTCGTCCATTCACTTTTGGATTTGGCATCTTCATTTTCACCCCTCTTCACTTTCTTCACTAGAACTTCTCTCAGTATCATCCTCACCACTACTATTGCCACTAGAATTAACTTCTTCCTCGTCCCATTTTACTATTTTATATTATCTAGCAAGAATATGACAGTCTATTTTAGTTATATTTCCTCAGCTTTCTCCACTAGAATTACTTATGAAATCTTACAAATCAAACATCTTTACTAACCTGCCCGAAATCACACAGCAAAATAAACACTATAGCACTATTACTATTACTCCCCTTCATAAAAATAATGAAGGAAAATAAAAAAAATATAAATATATCACTGAGTTAGGAATAACTTCCGAGTACATTCGACAAAAGTGAAAAAAAAATGTATGTCATGTATATCAGACATCGTAAATGAAGACAGTGAAAATTTGCATTAAAAACTTAAAGTACTTGCTTCACAATCAGAAGGAAGCAATACAAATCACAAAACAGAATGAACATTAGTTACTGACGAAGTACTCAAAAGCTGCGACCCACCGTACAGTGTTTCTTCACAAATTACCTATCACCCATAATTACAACGCTTCTTACGGCACAATTCACAAATCATTAAACAATACAACAGCTCGACGTCAAATCAATTTAAACCTTTAGCATATATATATATATATATATATATATATATATATATATATATATATATATATATATATATGAATCTGATCACATCACCGTGATTATATACGCATTAAGCTACAAATGTGGTTAAAGGCGCTTCACTGTACGACCTGCTTTATTGGTTTCTAGTTTCGCCCCAGGGAGCCGACGAAAATTATTATCTACTGAAAATTCCCCTTCAGTTAACATATATGAAAATACATTAATTTTTGAGGTAGAACGAATTAGATATTAAAGGAAATTTGTAGCTTAATGCATGTATGTGTATATATATATATATATATATATATATATATATATATATATATATATATATATATATATATATATAGGGGAGAGTGGGGTAAGAAGCCCCCATTAAGGAGAAATGCTTATATTGTCTACAGTATTTCAGCTATTGACCAGAAAGCTTTGTTATTGGAGTATCAACGATCATAATCATGAGAAGCTGTTAGCAATTTACGATAGTAAAAACATGACCTGAAAAAAAGAACAAAGAGGGCCTTTTACCCCATGGGTGGGGTAAGAAGCCCACGGTGGCGGCTTTTTGACCCAAACCTAAGATATTGTGGTACTTCATGAAAACTACCATTTAAATTGAAAAGTAGACGCCTATTTTTGCTAAATAATAAAATTCAACCTTACACACCAAAAATATTCAAGAATAATGTGGAAAATATACAAAAATTAATCTTAGAGTTCTTAGTTCCTTGTAAAACCTAGGAACATTTTGGTATTCATAGGAACTGAAATTAGCAAAATTGTGAAATAAATTGACACTCCTCTACAGGACAGCTGGAACAGCCACAATTAGAAATAAATTTAACTTTCTTTATTTAGTACCAAGGGACAACACAAATAAAAGAAATAATGGATAAGTTTTAAATAAGAACAGAAATGACACAAGTAAAAAGGGAGACTAATTTTCTTTACATTACTCCATTCTCTCTGGCTAAAGTCCTGTGACTGTGGTGGCCATCCGGAATTGTAATGTGCTTTTCTGCTCGACTTGGCTAAACAATTTTAACAAAGTGATATAGCCAGTCTACGAAACAATCAGCATTAGACCATCCATTTGCTGTGCATCTAGCAATTAATTTAGGTAGCTGCCGATCATAAGTAGTGAAGTCATCCTTTTACGGGCAAATATAAACATAAGAGGAAGACAAACTCCAGCTGCCTTCATTGCACAAATAAGATGTATCTGTCCTCTTTTCACCACTGGTTTATATGTCCAACTGATCAGATGGGGTTAAAAAGCCGCCTTGGCTTCTTGCCCCAAAGCGTGGTGGGCCTTTAACCCCACTTGCCATTTTTTAAGAAAACTAAATCCACCTGTACCTCAATTGAGTTTTCAAGTCTGGATTGCATTGCAAGATATTTCTTAGCTGTCATTTAAAGTAACTGTAGTTAAAATACTGACTTTACTCACAAGATGTCCGCCACAGGATATCCCTGATATAGCACGCATACTTACATGAAATGTGTCCAAAGAAGAAAAAATGCTTGCTGCCTTTGTCCCATTCTAGTTCTCCCTGGCTGTTTGGTATAGAAAGCTTCAGGCAGAAGTGTTGCTGACTGATCAGCTGACTAAGTGTCTATGTTATGTAAATAAGCAAGAAAATAGGGGGAGGCCTTTTACCCCCACGGGTGGCCTTTTAACCCCACTCTACCATATATATCTATATATATATATATATGATATAGATATATATAGTTATATATTTGTATATATATACACATACATACGTATGTGTCTGTGGTGTGTAATTGTATTTACCACAATGCCAAGTAGATTCAACATATATATATATATATATATATATATATATATATATAATATATATACATCCATATGTGTGTGTGTGTGTGTGTGTGTGTGTGTGTGTATAAATATATATATATATATATATATATATATATGATATTATATATATATATATATAAAAATAAATCACCAAAAACACAAAAATAACCCCTGAAAAAAAACGGACGGGAGCAAAAGAGCCTGAAAAGGTCACATACGTCAGCAGCATCATTTTGCACGGCGGATAACCACCCACCCCACCCTCCCTCTCTCTCTCCTCCCTCCTCTCTCTCACCTCCCCCCTCTTTCAGCGTCAGACAGGCAAGCAATTGTGTCTGAAGCGCCGGCGGTCATGCACTATATAATCTAGTCTCTCTGGGGAACTTCAACTTCGCTGTTAGGATGAATAAACGATGCCAGAGGCAAAAATAGATCTCGGGGAGGACATTTCGCGTCCAGTGACGCGACTGCGTCCTAGCGTCGCAAATGCGTCATGGCGACGCAAACACGTCCGCAGACGCAAACACATCTACTGAGGAGAACACGTCATGTTGTTGCAAAAACGTCCTGTGACGCAAACACGTCATAACGTCACAAACACGTCTGCTGACTCAAACGCGTCCAGTGACGCGAAAGCGTCATAGCGACGCAAACACGTCACAGGGTCGCTAATGCGTCATGGCAACGAAAACACGTCCGCTGACGCAAACACGTCATATTGTTGCTGAAACGTCCAGTGACTCAAACACGTCATAATGTCACAAACACGTCTACTGACGCTAACACGTCACATCGCTGCGATCAATTCCAGTTCAGCGACGGAAACAGGTCGGAGGAACGCAAGCACGTCACAGCGTCGCAAACACGTCCAATGACGCAAAATCGTCACAGCGTCGCATACGCGTCCATTAACGCAAACTCGTCACAGCGTCGCAAACACGCCCAATGACGCAAACTCGTCACAGCGTCGCAAACACGCCCAATGACGCAAACTCGTCACAGCGTTGCGTTTCTTGATGGCAGAACCTCCCGTCAGGTCTGTGGGTTAATGATTGCTGTGGGGCTGGAAAGGTACATCTCCAGACCGCTGACATATGCATGTGTCTGGGTCTCTATCAGAAAGACTGGGAAATAAAATAGGGTTTCATTTATTGATAAAAGCGTTCGTCTGTCTTCTGCGGGATGCCACATTAGCAGACAAGTTAGGAGATCACTGGATATTGTCTCTTGTGCTTCTAGGCAGTTGGTATTTGAGACAAAACTTTTTTTCTTCAGAAGATATAAGAGGGGAACAGAGAGATGGTTTGAGTTGAGATGAATAAAGAATTTAGGCCGAAGGCCAAGCACTGGGACCTACGGGGTTATTCAGCACTGAAGTGGAAATTGACAGTAAAAGGTTTGAAAGGTGTAACTGGAGGAAAACCTCGCAGTTGCACTATGAATCAAATGTTAAAAGATGGAGGAAAGTAAGATGAAGAAAGAAAATATGACAGGAGGTACAGTAAAAAGGAACGAAAGTGGTTGTAGCTAGGGGCCGAAGCCACGCTGCAAAGAATCTTGACTAATGCCTACAGTGCATCGCATGAGGTACACTGATGGCACTACACCCCCCTACAGGGAGAGAGATGGTTTGCTTGTGGGCTCTGAAATAGAAAAAAAAAATCAGCAATGACACCCATATATTATTTAGGTGTATCCTAATTCAAGGTCTAGGTTATGGCGAATTTTTTTGGTTTGTTTATTTAAGGGATATAAATATATATATACTTATATAATTATCTATATAGATATACTATATTATAATATAATACTTACTACTTCTCCTCTCCTCTCCTCCACTCTCTCCTCTCTCTTCCTTCCTAAGTCCACCCCCTTACCTCTAATTTATACCCCTTACCCCCAATGGTGCCATTGATGTCCTACCCCCACAGTCTTAGTTTCCAGATAGTAAGTCATATGTATATAGAAATTTGGTACTATAAATTCGTAAAGTTTATTAGTTACTAAGTATACAGGCCGAACAAGCCCCGTTTCAGGGAAACCCTTCACACCACCCACACCCACAGGGTTGATTTCTAGATAGTAAGTCATATGTTTACCAAATTTGGTTGAAACCGCTCAATGCATTTCAGAGTTATGCTGGCACATACACACATAAACATATTTGTAAATAAATAAACATTTAATATATATATATTAACATATATGTATCTATATGTATATATATGGGGCATCAGGAACGCCGAAGATTTAGTACGGATAAAGATGGAAAAAATTCCAGAGTAGCAGTATCTTTTTATTTACCAAATTTTCAGGATTTGTAATATATACAAAAGTTACAAATAAAACCAGACTAAGTTTTAATATCACGTTTAAAAAGTAAAAAATCATAAAAACAATCAAATGGTTTAAAAAGATTTTTTAAAATAAAAAGTGGAGAATGCTTAAATCAGTAACTATCTCTACTGGAGTTCAAAACTGAGTGAGTTCTCCCGTTTGGAAGGAGAACGTCAACTATGCTATAAAACAAAAACTGTGGAAGAGGTCTGGCCATTTAATGGGGTTCAAGCTGTTTATGTTAACGATTCCAAAAGAAAGAGAGAATAAGCATTTGATGCTTTGGCAACGATTTGGAAATCCTCACTTACTGCAATGTGACTTTGAGCAATCTCTTGGTGGCTCCCACGTAGTTCCCAATTTTACATTTTGGGCAAGGAAAGCAATAAACCACCAAATATCGCATCAAACCCGGAAGCTTATCTTTGTTGGAGAACAAAGAACCCAAGAGTTTTTAGGATTTTTAGTTATTAATTTGAGATCCACAGCCGCAAAAGTATTCTGAATTATTTTTTGTATTTGTAAATTAAATGTGTTAGAATGAATGAGAGGAACAGAGGCATACAATAATAATCTGGATATGTTCCGTACAGGTTGAAGTGGCTGAAATTTGTTGTTTAAGAATTTATTCATATATTTAATGAATAAGGCTGGAGGATACGAATTTTGTAAAAACTGGGACAAAATTTGAATTTCGCTGTGAAAGTTACGCCAGCTGGAAGACGACGTATAAGCACTGTGTAATAGCGTGGAAATGCTATTTAATTTAAATGTTAGGGAGCAACTGCTATAGACGTTTGTACCTTGACCTGTGAACGCCGTTTTTCTAAAGATGCTCATGTTCTGTCCTAATGAATAAAACGACTAAACAATCAAGTTGGTTGTCATGCTTATGCACAATTGAGAGATGTACTATATTAGGGTATAGGCCTTTCATATATTCTAAAAAAGCTTCGAATGCTTCTCGGGATCTAAAAAGAGCAATAGTGTCATCCACATATGGCTTATAAAAGAGACGGCGATAAGATATGGGACACCCATCCAGCATCTGTTCCACGAAGGAGCACATAAAAGTATTAGCCATAACTGGGTCAAGTGGAGAACCCATCGAAACACCCTCAACTTTTTAAAATATTTTATTGTTGATAATAAAGTAAGTGTCCTGCACTGCAGTTTCCTAAAGTTTCTTAAAATTATCCTTATTAAAACCATGATATAGAATATTTTCAGCATAAAAGATCTTATCTAAGACAATGTCAACCGTCGTTGCGTGCAACGGTATGTTCGTAAAAAGAGATGTGACATCCAAACTCAGCATATATAAGTCAACATCCTTCGGTAGAATATCAGGTACAATGTTAGCAGAATTGAGTAAAACATATCCACTATTTGCAAATGGCCGTAGCATTGGCCCACAAAGTACTTTGTTTATCTGGTAATTAGGTTTACTATATGCAGATAAAACTGGTCGTAGAGGAACACCGTCTTGACGAATTTTTGGAAGTCCATATAATATACCATATGATGAACCTGAACAATATCATTCTTTGTAAGTGTTTCCCGTATAATGTTTTGATCTTTGAGACCTTTCAGTAATCTATTAATTTTATCCTCCACCTTAAATATAGGCTGATATGTTGGAACGCCTATTTCCACAAACTTAGTGGTATCTTTTTAGAATATCATCCATTTTCTGTACATAGTCATTCTAATTTTTATTTTGTTAATTAGAATTTTATTACAAATATCAATTAATTATATACAAACTTTTCATAATTATATCAATAATATCATACTAAGTACATTTTAATTATATGAATTCATATCTTCACATACTTACTTGTGAAATGTTTTTCATGTTCATATGCATTTGATAATACCCATTTTGTGTACTTTATTTTACATTTTAATTTAATATTGACATTATTTGACTTGGTAACACCTCTTCTCTGCTAAACCACAAACAATTTACATACTCAATAATAAGTATACTTTCTGTATTTTTTTAGTAATTTTTATTTAGCGTCACCGTGCCTATACCTTAATCCGGTCTGGTCAATCACCGTAAGGGATCTACTTTGAAAACCAAGGAAATCTCTACCATACGAGAGTATTGCAATAAGTGTAAGACATCATTTTCATATGAGGATTCCTACATCGTTGTCCAAGCACCCAATGCTTATTCTCTCTCTGTTTTGGAATCGTTAACAATTAAGCAGCTTGTGCCCCATTAAATGGTCAGATATCTTCCACAGTTTTGTTTATAGCATAGTTGTCGTCTCCTTCCAAACGGAGAACTCACTCAATTTTGAACTCCTTATAACAGATAGGTACTGATTTAAGCATTCTTCACTTTTTATTTCAAATTTTTTCTTTAAGACTATTTAATTTGTTTATGATTTTTCACTTTTATAACTGATATTAACAGAGCCTTGTTTTAATGTGTAAATTTTTTATATATATTGCAGCCCTGAAGATGAGACTCAAGGTCTGGAAAATTTGGAAAATAAAAGATAATGCTACGCTGGTTTTTTTTCTGTCATATATATATATATATATATATATATATATATATATATATATATATATATATATATATATACTATATAAAGGCCCATACACACACACACACACGCACACACAACACACACACACACACACATATATATATTATATATATATATATATGGATATATATATATATATATATATATATATATATATATATATTTGCAAGATTCATTAACGAATTGCGCCTATCTCTATCCGCTTGGAGTCCCCTCCTCCTCCGGCTTCATTATAGCGATCTGATTCAGACTCGGTCGCTGCGAGTAATAGACCTCATTACCGTTGGGTCACGCATAAACACTCGGACGCGCATGCGCGATCGTTTTCAACTACATCCCCCCCCCCCCTACCCCCAACCACTACGGCTCCCTTTCAAATGGACATCGTCGTCATGCTTCGGTGACGTTCGCTAATGATTGTTTTCTGATCTCCGACTCTTTCATTATTTTCGTAAAGCTGCAGTCGCTGATTGTAGGTCATATCTTGAATATTATTGTTCGGGTACTATTTCGTTAATATTATTTATGGGTTTGTTTGTTTGTTTGTATAGTGTTTTTATGTTGCAGGGAACCAATAATTGTTCAGCAACGGGATCAACGGCTTTACGTGACTTTCCGAACCCTTTAGTATTATAGTTTGGGCATCATTTCTTCATAATAATTACTGTTCGGGTACTCTTTCGTAACTATTATTTAATGTGTATCATGCCTGGGGTATAATTTCTTTAACATTACTGTTCAAGTACACTTTCTTAAATATTATTTATGGGTATCATGCCTTTAGTATCATAGTTATGGTATAATTTCTTCTTGATTATTATTGTTCAGGTGCTCTTTCGTTAATATTATTTATGGGTATCATGCCTTCAGTATCATAGTTTTGGTTATAAATTCTTTAACAATACTGTTCGGGGACTCTTTTGTTAATATTATTTATATGGTTATCATGCCTTTAGTATTATAGTTTGGGCATCATTTCTTTAAACATTACTGTTCGGGTACTCTTTCGTTAATATTATTTATAAGTATCATGCCTTCAGTATTATAGTTTGGGCATAATTTCTTTAACATTACTGTTCGGATACTCTTTCGTAAAGATCATTTATGGGTATCATGCCTTTAGTATTATAGTTTGGGCATCATTTCATCATTACTGTTCGGGTACTCTTTCGTAGATATCATTTATGGGTTTATATTATGCCTTCAGTATTATTAGGTTCTTGGGCATCATTTCTTCATATTACTGTTCGGGGTACTCTTTCTTAAACATCATTTATTTGGGTATCATGCCTTTAGTATTATAGTTTGGGCATCATGTCCTTAACATTATTGTTCGGGTACTCTTTCGTAAATATTTATTTATATGGGTATCTTGTCTTGAATATTATAGTTAGCCGTAACTTTTTTTTTTAACATTTACTGTTCGAATACACTTTCTTAAATATTATTTATGTGTATCAATGTCTTGAATATTATTATTTTGGGCATTATTTCTTTTTATGATACCGTTCGGGTACACTTTTTTAAATAACTAAATATTTATGAGAATCATGTCTTGAATATTATATTTTGGGCATCATTTCTTTAATGATATCGTTCGGGTATTACTGATTAAATATCACTTATGTATATCATGTCTTTAATATTACTGTTCGGTTGTTATTTATTAAACAATAAATAAATAAATAAATATAATTTTTTGGGG
>NC_061104.1:52309214-52311714 GCF_015104395.2 Macrobrachium nipponense | reverse complement strand
GATATCACATACAATTACCTGTGGGTTAAATGAACTGAATATTAATGGCATATTTATGCATTCATATTTGTAATTATAAAGGTGTTTTGTGTAGAATTAGTAACAAACTATCACACACACACACACACACACACACACACGCACAATTAAAACAACAGCTTAATTGAAAGGTCAGAGTAATTTGGGATGGTTCGGTCATGTGGAAAGATGGTCGATGACAGCTTGGTGAGAATAAGTAAAATTCTGAATATATGTAAAATTCTGAAAATAAATAAAATTCAGGATAATGTAAAATCCAGAAAATAAGTAAAATTCAGAAAATAAGTAAAATCCAGAAAACAAGTAAAACCCAGATTATAAGTAAAATTCAGAAAATAAGTAAAGTTCTGAAAATATGTACGATTCTGATGACGAGAAAAAAAGCTGAAAATATGTAATATTTTGAGAATAAGTAAAATTCTGAAAATAACAAAATCCAGAAAAGTGAAATCCTGAAAATGGGTAACGTTCTGTCAAAAAGTTATATCTGAAAATAAGTAAAATTATGAAAATAAGTTCTGTAAATAAGCAGAATCTGAAAATAAGTAAAATTCTGAAAATATGTAAAATTCTCAAAGTAAGCAAAATTTACAGTAAGTAAAACAGAAAAAACACGTAAAATTCTGATAATAAGTGAAATTCTGAAACTATGTAAGAATCTGAGAATAAGTAAAATTCTAAAAATAAGTGAAATTCTGAACTATGTAAGAATCTGAGAATAAGTAAAATTCTAAAAAACAAGTGAAATTCTGAAAATATGTAAGAATCTGAGAATAAGTAAAATTCTAAAAATAAGTGAAATTCTGAAACTATGTAAGAATCTGAGAATAAGTAAAAATTCTAAAAATAACGGGAAACTCTGAAACTATGTAAGAATCTGAGATAAGTAAATTCTAAAAATAAGTGAAATCTGAAAACTATGTAAGAATCTGAAGAATAAGTAAATTCTAAAAAATAATGAAATTCTGAAACTATGTAAGAATCTGAGAATAAGTAAAATTCTAAAAAATAAGTGAAATTCGAAACTATGTAAGAATTCTAATTTTGAAAATACAATAAAATTCTAAAATAAAAGTGAAATTCTGAAAATATGTAATTTTCTGAAAATAAGCAAAATCTAGAAAATATGTAAGATTCTGAAAATATGTATAATTCAGAAAATAAGTAAAATTCTGAAAATATGTAAGATTCTGAAAATAAGTACAATTCTGAAAATAGGTGAAATCCAAAAAAATCAGCAAAATTCAGAAAATAAGTAGAATTCACAAGTGTTCAGCAGAAGGAGGAGAGGAAGAACTAGCAAAGATATGATAAAGGGCGAGAAGTGTGTGCATGCAAGCGCACTTGGCGCACATTTGGCAGATGGTTTGACGTGCTGCTCAAGATACTTCTCTGGAGGTGCTAGAGGCATCTGCTTATGAGGATGCTTTCTGCCAACGGTGTGCATTTAAGATTGTTGATATAATTGTAACAATAAATAAGTAAAAAATGAAACTTCAGCGCAATTGAGTTTTCTGTACAACATTTAACGTTGTATGAAACTCTCGATGTGCTGCAGCATGAACCTCTCAGACACGACCGGGCAGCGCTCAGTTGCTCCCCAGATGTGGTCAAGCGAGGATGTGGCTGGCACCTCTAGAGGCAGACGCACGATCCATGGCTAACTTTACCCTCAAATAACATCGAAACTGCAGAGGATAGAGGACTGCAATTTGGTATGTTTGATGATTTGAGGGTGGGTAATCAACATACCAATTTGCAGCCCTCTACCCTCAGCAATTTTTAAGATCTGAAGGCGGACAGAAAAAGTGGAGAGACGCAGACAAAGCCATCTCAATAGTTTTCTTTTACATAAAACTAAAAAATTCACTAAACAGATTATGTATATAAGGGAACTCACATTTTTTTATTCATTTTACATTTATTCCAGTTTCCCGTAAGGTGGTAGTACCCTCAGTGTACCTCACGTGGCGCACTGTAGGCATTACTTAAGGTTCTTGCAGCATCCCTTTGCTACTAGCAGCAACTCTTTCCATTCCTTTTAACTACACCTCCGTTCATATTCTCTTTCTTCTATCAATACTTTCCACCCTCTCCTAACAATTGTGTCAACATTTAGTGCTGAATGACTCCCTAAGTTCTAGCAATTGGACTCTGGTCTATATTTTATATTCCAATTTATTTCAGCAGTTCTAAGAATCATGAGATATTAAAAAAAAAAAATAGTAAAAAAGCGCAAATTTTTTCGGCGCAATCGAGTTTTCTGTACTGTACATAATCCTGTATGAGCCGTGGTCCATGAAACTTTCAGCCATGGCCTGGAGGTAGCCTGTCCTATAGCGTCGCCAGACGCACGATTATGGCTAACTTCATCCCTAAAAAAATCAAAACAACTAAGGCTAGAGGGCTGCAATTTGTAGTTTGATGATTGGAGGGTGGATGATCAACATACCAATTTGCA
>NC_061104.1:52293973-52308714 GCF_015104395.2 Macrobrachium nipponense | reverse complement strand
GCAGTACAAAAAAAACCGGATGTTTATAGCCTTTTACTTTACATCCTTTCCTTCTTTCTTTCTCAACTTTGCTGTCTAACCCTCTAACTATTACTTCGTCATATGATTGTAGTTTTCTCCCCGTTCCACCTGGTACTTCGTCTCTTTCATTTTATGGATTTCTTCAGGGTCGGCCGCTCGAGTCAACTTTCTCCATCTGTTTCGATTCCTTGCATCTTCCTCCCCCAGTCCCACCTCACCCATATCCCTCCTCACCACATCTATCCATCTATCTGATCCGCTGACGACCCCCCCACACTCCTTCTCCCTATCGCTGGCATATCCTTAGCTCTCTTGATTGGTTCCAAGACCTCCCTTTTTATTACTTAGCCATAGTATCTCAGAAGAGCATATGCTTATGCATATATACATACATACATACATATATATATATATATATATATATATATATATATATATATATATATATGTAAATATCAAAACAATTGAGGGAAAACGAAGCGTCCATTGCACCTTCCTTGCCCTCAGTCCCGTAGGGGGTTAGTGCCGTCAGTTCACCTCATTCGGTGCAGTGTAGGCATTACTAAGGTTCTTTGCAGCGTCCCTTCGGCCCCTAGCTGCAACTTCTTTCATACCATTTACTGTACCTCCGTTTATATTTCCTTTCTCCCATCTTCCTGTCTACCCTCTTCTACAATTGTTTCATAGTGCTACTGCTTTTGAGGTTTATCCTCCTGTAAACACCTTTCAAACCTTTTACTGTCAATTTCCGTTTCAGCGCTGAATGGCCTTAGTTGTCCCAGTGCTTGGCAAAAAGCCAAAAATCTATAGAAATCAAATAAAATTCCTTGCCATCAGTGGTTGACTGATTTGCAGAGCCAGTAGAATGAGCCACCTGGCTGGTGACCGTTAATCCACTCGTGACATGACCCTATAAGAAGACATTTGAACTTTTCAGGTGGGGTCTTGTGTAAGTATGTCTTTGCGTGTACTACATTAACGCATGCATTTCTATATGACACGGAGTTGCGACCTGGGGTCTCGTCTATCTCGAAATATTCAGGATTTTGTGGACTATTTTCTCCACTGGAGGATTTATTTTTTCAGCTCAGCTCCCACGTCAATGAGAATAAGTGCAGTTTTATTTATTCAGATTCACGAGGACGTGAAAAAACGAAACGGCTTGAATTGAAATGCTGGGATTATTAGCGAGGCGAGGCGCCCCTGCACGATGGATTTCGTCTCTCTCTCTCTCTCTCTCTCTCTCTCTCTCTCTACATTTATATATATATATATATATATATATATATATATATATATATATATATATATATATATGAATAATTATCACATCGAACCGTGATCCATTTATATATCAATTCAAGCTACAAATGTCCTTTAATATCTAAATTCACTTTACCTCCCAAATGATATATTTTCATATATGTACGAAGGGGAATTTTTTAATTGATAATAATTTCGTCCCCCCATGGGATCGAACCACTGTCCAGTGGATGGGGACGAAATCAGGACAGTCAAGTGCGCTATCCAATCAGCCAACAGAGACGCTATAAGTTCATATCGATTCTGACCTTACAAATCACCCTCGACACCTGGGTGCTTTCGTAATTAGAATTTGATAGAAACCCCCGTCTACCATGTTGGCCAATTCGACGTTTGACAGCACGTAGCTTTTGTTATGAATAATTATCACATCGAACCGTGATCCATTTATATATCAATTCAAGCTACAAATGTCCTTTAATATCTAAATTACTTTACCTCCCAAATGATATATTTTATATATGTACCGAAGGGGAATTTTTTAATTGATAATAATTTCGTCCCCCCATGGGATCGAACCACTGTCCAAGTAGATGGGGACGAAATCAGGACAGTCAGTGACGCTATCCAATCAGCCAACAGAGACGCTATAAGTTCATATCGATTCTGACCTTACAAATCACCCTCGACCTGGGTGCTTTCGTAATTAGAATTGATATGAAAACCCCGTCTACCATGTTGGCCAATTCGAGCGTTTGACAGCACGTAGCCTTTTGTTATGAATAATTATCACATCGAACCGTGATCCATTTATATATCAATTCAAGCTACAAATGTCCTTTAATATCTAAATTCACTTTACCTCCCAAATGATATATTTTCATATATGTACCGAAGGGGAATTTTTTAATTGATAATAATTTCGTCCCCCCATGGGATCGAACACTGTCCAATGGATGGGGACGAAATCAGGACAGTCAGTGACGCTATCCAATCAGCAACAGAGACGCTATAAGTTCATATCGATTCTGACCTTACAAATCACCCTCGACCTGGGTGCTTTCGTAATTAGAATTGATATGAAAACCCCGTCTACCATGTTGGCCAATTCGAGCGTTTGACAGCACGTAGCCTTTTGTTATGAATAATTATCACATCGAACCGTGATCCATTTATATATCAATTCAAGCTACAAATGTCCTTTAATATCTAAATTCACTTTACCCTCCCAAAGATATATTTTCATATATGTACCGAAAGGGGAATTTTTTAATTGATAATAATTTCGTCCCCCCATGGGATCGAACCACTGTCCAAGTGGATGGGGACGAAATCAGGACAGTCAGTGACGCTATCCAATCAGCCAACAGAGACGCTATAAGTTCATATCGATTCTGACCTTACAAATCACCCTCGACCTGGGTGCTTTCGTAATTAGAATGATATGAAACCCGTCTACCATGTTGGCCAATTCGAGCGTTTGACAGCACGTAGCCTTTTGTTATGAATAATTATCACATCGAACCGTGATCCATTTTATATATCAATTCAAGCTACAAATGTCCTTTAATATCTAAATTCACTTTACCTCCCAAATGATATATTTTCATATATGTACCGAAGGGGAATTTTTTAATTGATAATAATTTCGTCCCCCCATGGGATCGAACCACTGTCCAAGTGGATGGGGACGAAATCAGGACAGTCAGTGACGCTATCCAATCAGCCAACAGAGACGCTATAAGTTCATATCGATTCTGACCTTACAAATCACCCTCGACCTGGGTGCTTTCGTAATTAGAATTGATATGAAACCCCGTCTACCATGTTGGCCAATTCGAGCGTTGATAGCACGTAGCCTTTTGTTATGAATAATTATCACATCGAACGTGATCCATTTATATATCAATTCAAGCTACAAATGTCCTTTAATATCTAAATTTCACTTTACCTCCCAAATGATATATTTTCATATATGTACCGAAGGGGAATTTTTTAATTGATAATAATTTCGTCCCCCCGCATGGGATCGAACCACTGTCCAAGTGGATGGGGACGAAAATCAGGACAGTCAGTGACGCTATCCAATCAGCCAAACAGAGACGCTATAAGTTCATATCGATTCTGACCTTACAAATCACCCTCGACCTGGGTGCTTTGAATTGATATATAAATGGATCACGGTTCGATGTATAATTATTCATAACAAAAGGGGGACTAAGTGCTGTCAAACGCTCGAATTGGCCAACATGGTAGACGGGGTTTCATATCAATTCTAATTACGAAAGCACCCAGGTTCGAGGGTGATTTGTAAGGTCAGAATCGATATGAACTAGCGTCTCTGTTTGGCTGATTGGTAGCGTCACTGGGACTGTCCTGATTTCGTCCCCATCCACTTGACAGTGGTTCGATCCTCCATGGGGGGACGAAATTATTATCAATTAAAAAATTCCCCTTCGGTACATATATGAAAATATATCATTTGGGAGGTAAAGTGAATTTAGATATTAAAGGGACATTTGTAGCTTGAATTGATATACAAATGGATCACGGTTCGATGTGATAATTATTCATAACAAAAAGGCTACGTGCTGTCAAACGCTCGATTGGCCACATGGTAGACGGGGTTTTCATATCAATTCTAATTACGAAAGCACCCAGGTCGAGGGTGATTTTGTAAGGTCAGAATCGATATGAACTTTATAGCGTCTCTGTTGGCTGATTGGATAGCGTCACTGACTGTCCTGATTTCGTCCCCATCCACTTGGACAGTGGTTCGATCCCCATGGGGGGACGAAATTATTATCAATTAAAAAAATTCCCCTTCGGTACATATATGAAAATATATCATTTTGGAGGTAAAGTGAATTTAGAATATTAAGGACCGTTGTAGCTTTGAATTGATATATAAATGGATCACGGTTCGATGTGATAATT
Organism: Macrobrachium nipponense; assembly: GCF_015104395.2. Lineage (NCBI taxonomy): Eukaryota > Metazoa > Arthropoda > Malacostraca > Decapoda > Palaemonidae > Macrobrachium > Macrobrachium nipponense. Next base: position 52,304,493 of record NC_061104.1, on the reverse strand, counting down.
ATTCATAACAAAAGGCTACGTTGCTGTCAAACGCTCGAATGGCCAACATTGGGTAGGACGGGGTTTCATATCAATTCTAATTACGAAAGCACCCAGGTCGAGGGTGATTGTAAGGTCGAATCGATATGAACTTATAGCGTCTCTGTGGGCTGATTGGATTAGGTCACTGACTTGTCCTGATTTGTCCCCATCCACTTGGACAGTGGGTTCCCACCCGATCCCAGGGGGGACGAAAAAAAAAATTAAAAAAATTTTTATCAATTAAAAAATTCCCCTTCGGGGGTACTATATGAAAATATATCATTTGGGAGGTAAAGTGAATTTGATATTAAAGGACATTTGTAGCTTGAATTGATATATATATATATATATATATATATATATATATATATATATATATATATATATATATATATATATATATGGATGTATGCATGCATATACGTATATATATATATATATAAGATATATATATATATATATATATATATATATATATATATATATATACTATGTATATATATATCTATATATATATATATATATATATTTTTATATATATATATATATATATATATATATATATAAGAAATAAAATTATTTTCCAACTTAAAATCTAGTTTATTCTTGCAATTGATACTCATAAACTTCTTTCCAACCCCTTTGATATGGGTGCTTGGTTTTCTTGTCAAGTCTATTGACACTCGAGAAGTACACACTTCACTTTGTAATCGACACTTACACACCCACACTCCATGCCCCTTTGCTCACTGCCCTCAAATTATGCTTCTTCCTCTTTCTCTTTCCTCCTCCCCACTTTTTCTTCTCTGTTCTCGGAACTTGTGTCGGGCTCTTTTATATTGAATGTTACCTTCCTAGCACTGCCTCTGGGTTCTTGATTTTAAACTCTGGGTGTAGCACTTTCTTTGAAATGATGCTTATGTTTGAGTGGTTATTGCCCTTTCTTCGAAAGCGCCTCCTGCCATCCCTTCTCATTGGGAAACGCCTCGTTGTTCCCTACCTTGACTCTTCAGGGCGTGTCTTTGGGTATTCACTAAACATTGGCCAGATGGCCTCTTCCAGATGGGCCGTTGGAATTAATCCTCGGCACTCCCGGCGTGTCAGAAAATGTCAGAAGAGGCGTAGTGTCGGTGATTCTCGTGAAGTGGAGGTTACCTAGGTCTAGGGAGGTGTAAACAATGTTTTGGGGTTTCAGATTCTTTGGGATATCTGGGTGATTTCACTGGTCCAGCTTGCGTGAAAAGCCTTTCATAGATTCTCGGGGAAGCGCATAAATGCCTCGATTGTTAACACAGTGATTCTGTGGCTTCGTTGTTTCAGCTCGAGTCGTCAATGTGTTTTCTTGTTAAAGTGCCTTTTCTATGTCTTTATACGCTAATGCATTCTGATCATAATTTCCTTGATCCTATAACATACATATGGAGGAAGATTGACTTTTCATGAAACAAAGATATGAAGACAGCATTGATTCAAAAGATTATCTCCCGTAGGGAGGTAGTATGTCAGTGCACTTCATTTGGTGCATTGTAGGCATAAGTTAAGGTTCTTTGCAGCGTCCCTTCGGCCCCTAGCTACTACTACTTTCGTACCTTTTACTGTACCTCTGTTCATATTTTCTTTCTTCCATTTTACTCTCCACCCTCTCCTAACAATTGTTTCATAGTGCTACTGCTATGAAGTTTTCCCCCTGTAACACCTTTAACTGTCGATTTCGGTTTCAGCGCTGAATGGCCTTAGTTGCCCCAGTGCTTGGCATAATGCCAAAAATTAATATAAATCAAAGCAAACAAAAGATAATCCAACCTGATCAAGCTAGAAGTTACTGTCGGCACTTCAGAAAACATCACAAAAGCAAGCAAATGCTCTTTGCATTGAGATGACTGAAGATGATCCTGCAGTTATTGTGAAATGAGAAAACTGACAAAAGCAGCAGCCTCCTGCTGTCCACGAAAGGAAAAGTAAATTAGAAGAGTCATTGAGTTTTTCTACAAAAAAAATCGTAAGAGGAAATGTAACTGACAATAGTACAACAGTGTTTGATTAAGTAATTGTTGCCAGAAGTTTTACGTTTTTCTTTTGCTGCTTTCTGAGTCAGGTCTCGACTTGGAGCCCTCACCGCCTAATTCAGTTTTTCCCTTCGCAAAAGTTGGTATATATCCATTATTACATTTCATGCGGCGACATACCTGACGGACCAACGGGACCCAAAGTGCAAAGTTTCAAATTTTTTAGTAATATCTTTAAATAACTTGTGTTTTTATATATATATATAAGATATATATATATATATATATATATATAATATATATATATATAAAATTGCTTACAATGTGTAATGTTAGTGAATTACATATCATGACTTGCTGGAGACAGACTGAGCTGTAGGGGCAGCTTTCTGAGTGAAGAAAATTTGATATGTAAGCATTTTAATCAGGAGACTGCTCGTCTTCTCGTCAAGCATGTACATTCGTTTGTACGGATGTTACAGGTCTAGTCGATCAGGGCATTCGTGAAAGTCACATCCTTTTGGTGAGAAGAAAGAGGTCAGTTTGGTACACGCCAGGTTGTCGGGAGAGACACCCCTTCTAAAGGTATGGCGCATATTTTGTAAGACTTAGAAAACTGTTACCTTTGAAAAGAAAGAGAATTGTGAAATACATTCTTTACTTACAAATTACTTTGAAAAAAGTGATGTGTGAAGTGTATCTTTTATCCATAATTATCTTATTACAGATGGGTTCTATTCCATGGTATTAGAGACGGTATTCTCTAACCTGACTAATACGATGAAAAAGATTGACATCTGGGTCTGGGAGTGAAATTCTTAGTCAGGAGGGTAGGAGGTAGAATGATAACTTACTAGTTTTCTTTGTGGGCAGATTTGGGTTTTTGTCACTATGACTTGTTAATCATTTTGTTCTATTTTATATTTATCTGCTTTTCGGGTTAATAAAACAGTATTATCTATTTATGTGATCTTAATAGCCCATAATGACATGTTTGCAGAGAGGGCACCGTGACAACAGGTAAGGGTTTCAATTTTGTTGTAAAAGGTGGGTTAATACAGATATATATAATATATATATATATATATATATATATATATATATATATATATATATATATATTGTGACGAAGTGGCGCAGAGTATCTGGTTCTGGATACCATTAATACTTGGTGCATGAAATAGTCAAAGATCTGTGTCTGGACACCATTAATATTTGTTAACCCAAATTGCCAAGTATCTGGTTACTATACTTACCATTTGTACTTGCTAATACAAGAGACCCTTTTATTCCTGGGTCTGGGACACCCTTTGTACTTAGGGCACAGTTCATTCAAGTACCTGGTTGTTACTTACCTCACTACAGACAGACACCTGACCCTTCATCACAAATACTAAACGACTGAATACTCTAAAGGTAAGAGTGATCCCTTTTTTCTAACTGAACAGTCAAGAAAACAATCAGTCTAAGTTCATTAAAATATGTGTGAGGTAATCTTAATTAAAGGCATCACTCGTGCCAATTCAAATTTAAGTATTTCCCTGGATTCTGTCTTATGGTGGGAAACGTCACAAATTATCACTCTATATTTCTACCTAGACAAACAAAATATGCTTAATAGTTATGTACTGGTGGAAATAAAATGCTCACATAGATTTTAAATACAAAAATTTATTTATAAATTCAAAATTTATAAATGAAATTCACAATCTCAGGGAAATTGTTATTACTTGAAATCAAAAGTTTAATTAATTCTTGAGTTAATTATTAAGCAAAATTAAATCAAAGTTTATCAAGAAAATTAATTAAATTAAATCATAAAGCAATAATTAAATTTGAAATTAAATTTAATTAAATGCAAGTTAATTCACAAATGTAAGATTCAAAAATTTACACAATAGAATATTATTCAAACTAATTAAACAAAATAAAGACAATGCAGAAAAACATAATGCACAATATGAAAACAATTAAAGCACTGACAGTACACACATTAAGCATAAAAAAATGTGAAAAAGTCAAAAGAACAAAGCAAAAGATAAATGTTTAGAAATGATAAAACCCAGAAGTGCACTTCACAACATTTGTAAAAATACCTATACACAGCTGCAGCTCAATCAAAAGGCCTGTTACAATTTTACACTTTTTCAACTATTTTTGTGGCGCCTTCACAAAAACCAATAAATGCAATACTATGTTCAGATCCCACAAAAACAACACATATATTACTAAGAATTATATAAAAATGGAGTGACCAGCTCGTTACGTTAAGTTACTGAACAGCCTCGCGAACCGACGCGAGAGAGAGAGAGAGAGAGAGAGAGAGAGTATAACGCACGTCGCTGTCTCAAAGCCAATCAATGAATGGTTCTCTACCCATAAGCGTATAGTCTATAGTTGAAGGCGAAACATATTACGTCATCTCTATAGGAATGGCTATGAATAAGGCTCTCTTGTTCCATTCACAGGACCTAATTTGATGTGTTTTACATCGATAAAAAAATGCTTGACTAAGACATTCTCAAAGAGCAAAAACAACTCCCTCCCAAAGGCTTATGAGCTTTCACTCTCTCTGTGTTACGGTACTTAAAAGTGAAAAGTGGATCACTTAAGGCATGATATCTTTAAATTTGGGAAATCTGAACACAGAAATAAACATTTCATACAATGATACACAAGTTCTGATGTGAATTAATCATATTACCACAATTATAATTGCATTCCAAACTTACATTATAAGAGTCTTCCCCCCAGGAGATTAGTTATTCCAGGGTTGAATCCAACGATTCACAACGGGATAAATAATCGGCAACTACATTGTTCTTACCAGATATGTGCTCAACCTTTATATATACTGTTGCAAGCACAAGACTACCTGGTCAGTCTTTGATTATGGTTTTTCATCCGCTGTATTGAATGAACTGTGGATTGTGATCAGATAACATTAACACTTCTTCATTCCTAGGTCTGTTCACATGCACTTCAAACTTTTTCAATGCTGTGATTAAGGCTAGAGTTTCCTTTTCAATAGTTGCATAGTTTTTCTGATGCTTTTTCAGTTTCGAAGACAGGAAACACACAGGGATGGGTGTAGAAGGTTATTTTCATCTTCTTGAAGTAGTACAGCTCCAATTCCGCAATCAGAGGCATCAACTTTGTATCACAAATTTCTTATTAAAGTATGGAGCTTGAAGCACGGGTCTTGAAGTTATAATGGCTTTTACCTTCTCAAAGGATTCTTGACATTCTGGAGTCAAACAAACTTAGCTTTGGGACTAGTTAAGTCTGTCAAGGGAGCTACTACGGTGTGAGAAAATTGGACAGAAACGACGATAGAATCCAGCCATGCCCAAAAATCTTTGTAGTTGCTTCCTAGTAGTAGGGGAGGGGGGGGGGGGGGGGTGTTTTGCCTTACGGATACCTTCCACATTAGCATTCACCGGAGCGAGAAGGCCTTTTCCAACTTCAAACCCAAGGTACTGAACAGTCGCCTTCCCAAACTCACTCTTCTCTAGGTTGACTGTTAGTCCTGCCTCTTGTAGTTTCTTGAAAACTTTCTTCAGGATCTGCAGATGTTCTTCCCACGTTGTAGAGTAAATGACTATGTCATCAAGGTATACACCTACTCCTTCTATAGATCCTAGCATTTGATCGATCACTCGTTGAAATGTGGCTGGTGCATTTCATCAGACCAAATGGCAATACAGTATACTGATACAATCCAAAAAGGAGTAATAAAAGCTGACAGCAACTTCGCATTTCATCTAAGGGTATCTGATAATATACCTTCAATAAGTCGTATCTTGGAAACAAACTTGGCTTGCCCAATAAATTATCAAGTAACTGATCTATAAGAGGCAAGGGATAATTGTCAGCCATACTAATGGAATTCAGTTTCCTATAATCAGTACACATCCAAAGGAGCCATTAGGTTTTTTCACTAACACACATGGAGAACTGAAGTGACTTGAAACTGGGTTCTGCTAATCCAATGTTGCAGCAAATACTGAACTTCTATCTTCAGAACATCTCGATGATAAGGTGATAAGCGATAAGCTCTTTGTTTGAACGATTTTCCATCCTCTTTGATCTTGATTTCATGTTTGGTCAGATTAGTACATCTGGGTACATCTGCAAAAATCTCTGTGAAGCTTCTAATCACTTCACTCAATTCCTCACCTTGTTCAACATTAAGATGTTTCAGTTATCCTCCAAATTTTCCAAAATTGAAGAATTATTCATCTTGCTTTCAGCTCCAATTCATAGCCGTCATCGTCTTCTGTAGATGAAGTTGCCTGTTATTATTGACACAGTTTCAGTTCTAGTGTCTGAGAAGTAAGGTTTTCAAAAGGTTCACATTTTTTATGTATCTTCCTCTGTCGTTTTATTCTTTCTGGTGTTTCAATCACATAAGTTCTATCACTTAACTTCTCAATTATCCGTAGGGACATTGAAATTTATTTGTAATGGGAAATCTCTTGACTGGCAGAGAAACACCTAACACTTGTTGACCAACACTAAAACTTCTTAGCTTAGTTCTTTCTGTCATAGTTCTTTTTCATTTTCTCTTGACTCATTTTCAGATTCTCTAAAGAGAATTTTCTAATCTCTTCCAACCTTTTCCTTAAGTTCTTCACATACTCTCCTGGATTTCCTCTTTATTTCCTACCCAATTTCTGCAAGAATCCTTCAAAGGTCCTCTCTTCTCTTCTAAAAATCATCTCATTAGGTGAACATCCCATGCTTTCTTGATAAGCATTCCTAACTTCAATAACATTAAGGTAAACCAACATCCCATTCTCTTCCTGACTCACAACAATACTTTGTCAACGTACTTTTCAATGTCTGGTGGAACCTTTCCAAGGCACCTTGAGTTTCTGGAGATGAAGCAGTTGATAACTGTTGTTTCACCCCTAATAAGTGCATCACATCCTGGAATAACTTGGAAGTAAAGTTTGTTCCTCTATCACTTTGTACAATTTTCTGGTATACCAAACTTTGAGAAAAACTCCAATAGTTTCTCAGCAACTATCTTGGCAGATATGTTTCTGACAGGGATCGCTTCAGGATATCTGGTAACAGGACACATTAATGTCAACAGATATTCATTTCCTTTCTTCGTCTTCGGAAGCGGTCCAACCATATCTATAATCACCTTGTTAAAGGGTTCTCCCTCTAATTCTATAGGTTGTAAGGGGGCTTTCTGAATGGTGTTTCATTAGGTTTTCCAGCTATCTGGCTGGTATGACACTCTCGACAGAACTGCTAACATCTTTTATGAAGTCCAGGCCAGAAAAAATATCTCATGATCTTCTCCACAGTCTTTCTGACTCCCATATGTCCAGATTCCATGAGCTACCGCTACCACTTGCTTTCTCAATGGACATGGAATCAAAACCTGATGATATTCGCCCCATTCAGCATTTCCGGGTATATCTGAAGGTTTATACTTCCTCATCAGTAAACCTTCCTTCAGATAATAACAGGTAGGAGTTTGTTGCATCTCTTCCTGATCAACCAACTCTGAAGAACAAATCAGCTAACGATGCATACCCTCTTCTGCAAGTCCATTAGCTTCTCTCTTGTTACCTGTCCAACTTGCAATAGTTGAAACTATCAATATCTGCTACCTCAGCTACTGTAGTTTCACTTCTATCTTCAGGAACACCTTGACTACTCGGAGTCTTTTCAGGAACAACAGATTCTTCATTTTCTTGGGAAATCCTTTCTCGGTCAGCTCCACGGGAGGCATCACTCCCCTGGAACAATTGTTCTAAGTTCAAAGATCCTTCACTTGATCCATCTTGGGCGTGCAAATCCTCAGTTTCTTCACCAAGAGTCGTAATTCTCCTCATACTTCTGGTAGTTACACAACTAGGGAACAGGTGGGGGTTATTATTCTCCAACTCGACCGTAGGACTAATCCTCAACGGTTTGTCTGTCACTACAGGACAAGGAACAAATGGAACACCACCAACTTCATTTTCCCAACAGAACATGTACACCTTCCACAGCCAGTGAGTCCTGTTTTACAGCAAAATCAACACTCCCTGTCACCAATTCACAGGACAGGTGTAAGCGCATATAGGAGTTACTTCCTCTCCTCCTATACCCTTCAAAATAACTGAATCTCCAGTGAGATTCTTCTCCAACATTGGGTGAGCACCACGTAACACCACATTATGGTTACTCCCTGTATCACGTAAAATCTTGACTGGTACCTGCACACTCTCTTCCTGAGTTGCCAGTGTACCCTCATAGATATATGGCTTAAAAGCTTCCAAGTTGCTCAGCCACTCCACTGCTTGAAGTTACATTTCCCACTGGTTGCTAAACACTCAGCTTGTTTAGTTTCAGTCCTCCCTGTAGACGGATTCCTCCCCACATTGTTCTTAACAGTCTTTTTTGGCCTGGTCACCTCTTACTATTTGACCAACAGGCTTGGACTGCTGATAATTCCAATAACACTCCTGACTGAAGTGTCCTGCTCCTCCACATTTAAAAGCAGACAACATTAGGCTTTTGCAAAACTGTCTTGCAAAATTAGATGAGGATTTCACATTAGCTTGCTGAGGAGTATTATTATTTGTAGGTTTCCCGCTTATAAAATTGTTCCTGAAACCATGGATGAGACTTAAAACCTGGGCGTGGTTGACTCTGTACTTGGACATTATAATTGCGTCTGCTATAATTATATTGTAGTCCTCACTCAGTGTAGCAGCTTTGTGTCAGTTTTTTTAACCTCTCTCTCTCTCAAATAGCTCTTATATGCTAGGAATACCTTAAAATATTGCTCTAAAACAACTAACTCTTCTAACTCTTCAAAAGTTGTAACTTTAGCTGCCTCCAACCATCTTTTAAAACACCTTCTCAACTTTACTTTATAAGCATAATCCAAGAAAGTTACTTTTTGCATCCTTTCGTTTAACGTTTCTGAATCTTTCATTGTAGTACTCTGTGGGGTCAACTGGTATACTTGTAGCACATTATGTTTGAGCACCTTATAGTCTCCTTTACACTGATCAGCTGTTAAGGCTGAGATAAGCACTTCTCCCTTTAACCAATCAAGACACTTTGTAGCAAAACTGACCATTTATCTTCTGGCCATCCCATACCTGAAGCCACTTTCTCAAAGTGATCAAAGAACTCATCTGGAGCCTCTTCAGTAACTTAGGGATTAACTTCTGCACTCTTACTACATCAAATGCAGGGTCTTGATGCCATTGGTTAGGGCTAGACGGTGTTGCAGGTAATGTGGATCTAGCTCTTATCAATTCCATCTCCATTTCATGTCTTGCAATTTCTCTTTCCTCTTTTATCCTTTTGCCTTTCATCTTCAGCAGCTTTTTTCTTCTTCTCTTTCTCTTCTTTCTTGTTTTTCCCTGTCTATTCTGTCTTTTTTTCAGCTTGTATTCTCTCTCTTTCAGCCTGTATTTTCAGCTTAATCAAACTTTCTTCTGCTTCTATGCGTCTGAGTTCCAACTCTGCGTCACTTTTCTCTTTCTTTTCTACTTGCTTATTCATAAGATCAGCCTGTGCTACATTCAACAACTCTTGAGCTAGTTTCTAAACTCATCATCATCAGTTATTCTACCAGAGTCTATCAATGCTTGCATGACAATGCATTTGATTTGTGCTTTATCATGCTACTAGTCACATGACAACCACTGCTGCTGCTAAAAGCACTCCACTGTGCCTTAGTCAGAGTAGTTTCAGACAACACTTGGATGGAAGGGGCTGCTAAAAATTCCTGAGTATCGAATGGAGCCATTTTTCTCAAATACAATTCTTACAATAAAATGCAAAAACAAATATATGGTCACTCTTCTAACAAAATATATTCCTAACACCACCAGTATAAGCTAGAGTGATAATGTGATTTGTTTTCCTCCTGGTTTCTGGGATCATTGATACTTGGTATCATAAAGTGCCAATATCCCGGGTCTCTGGGCACCACCCTCAATACTTGTGACGAAGTGCGCAGAGTATCTGGTTCTGGGATACCATTAATACTTGTTGCTTATGATGAAATAGTCAAAGATCTGTGTCTGGACACCATTAATATTTGTTAACCCAAATTGCCAAGTATCTGGTTACTACACTTACCATTTGTACTTGCTAATACAAGAGACCCTTTTATTCCTGGGTCTGGGACACCCTTTGTACTTAGGGCACAGTTCATTCAAGTACCTGGTTGTTACTTACCTCACTACAGACAGACACCTGACCCTTCATCACAAATACTAAACGACTGAATACTCTAAAGGTAAAGAGTGATCCCTTTTTTCTAACTGAACAGTCAAGAAACAATCAGTCTAAGTTCTTAAAATTATGTGTGAGGTAATCTTAATTAAAGGGCATCACTCGTGCAAATTCAAATTTAAGTATTTCCCTGATTCTGTTTTATTTGTGGGAAACGTCACAATTATCACTCTATATTTCTACCTAGACAAACAAAATATAGCTTAATAGTTATGTACTGGTGGAATAAAA
>NC_061104.1:52273973-52291473 GCF_015104395.2 Macrobrachium nipponense | reverse complement strand
ACATCAACTGCTCGCATTGATCTAGTGCTGCGTGCTAACATTCGTTGAGCTTGCTTTTGAAGACCATACTCAGCTTCCTTTCTTGCCTGTTTTGCTGGATGCAGTACTTTGGTTGAGATATATTCTTGTTCCATAGCAGGTTGCTTCTGAGAGTCTGCAACTGGATGTGGTTCACGTTCACATTCAGGGTCTACTGATATTAGGTCATCCCGAGCTGAATCTCCGGTAAGTGGAACTTCCATAATCCTTTCAAGTTCTTCTTCTTCAATATCAGACGATATTTTGCTGTATGAATGCATCTGGTAAATTTGACTTTAACCACATCTTGGCTTGTTGCCAGTGAGCGCTTGATAGGGAGTCATCTTGATTGCCTCATGATATGAACTGTTCATGGCCCACTGAACAAAACGGACACCATAACTCCATTTAGCACAATTATTGTCTCTTACCCATGCCATGAGCTTGAGTTTCATATCCCCATTACCTCTTTCAATAGATCCCTGACTCTGGGGATGCCGAGGACGCCCATTTACTCAAGATGAGTTCAGGCCATAGTGAGCATGTCTTGGATTCACTTCAGCTGTAAATTCACGTCCATTGTCAGACTGAAGGATGTGTGGTGCACCTATATCCAAGAAGATGAAAAGAAGTTCATTGGCAACCTCAGCTGCTGTCTTTGATTTCAGGGGACGAATCACATGAAACTTCGTTAGATACTCCATATAGTGCAGAATAAGCGATAACTTCCATCCTTCATAGTCTACATGTCGACCAGATCTACTTGTCCTCTTTCATGGAGATCTCTTACGGACAGTGGTCTGACTACAACTCCTGCTGCCGTTTTTCTTTTCTGCGACGCTTTTGTTTTCAACACAGCGCTCACAATGCACGATATATAGTGACACAATTGATCTTGGAATATTTCCATATTGTTCACACACCTCCTTGTAAGTCTTCTTTTCGCCACCATGGCCGGTGTTAATGTGGGATTGTTGGATAATTCCTGTGACTGATTCTAAAACAACCTTTTTCTGGTTTAACAACTAGTTGGAACAAATTTTAAGATTCAAGCATGAAACTGCCCATTTCATGAACTGGGCAATTTCACAGATTGGGTGTAACACACACACACACACACACACATATATATATATATTATATATATATATATATATATATATATATATATATATATATATATATATATATACTTTAATATGCGTGAACACAAACCAAACCCAGAACAATTCAGGCAATCATTTTGCAATGTTTTCTGCTCTATTCAAAAGAGTGCGTGTGTTATAAAAGAGATAAAGTTAATTAAGGACCATTTTCACCTTTCCCCCTTCATACCTCGACATGTTGTGCATGCATGCAAATCACGCCCGAATCACGGCCAGTCCTTCCGTGCTTTCGCGGTTAACCGCCGAACTTAACAGTTGTAAGGTTTCGCATGTTGGCCTTAATTACCTTCATTTTTGAGTCCGTTCTTTTACCTGCTGCTGCTGCTGCTTCTGCTGCTGCTGCTGCTTCTGCTGCTGCTGCTGATGATCACTGCTTGTGCTCTGCTTGTAGTTGTTTTTCCCTTCGGTTGGTTCTCCTTTGTTGTTCTTCCTCGCCTGATCCTGCCGATTATTGCTTGTGTTCTCCTTGTGTTTGTTTTTCCCTTTCGATTGTTTATCATTTGTTGTTCTTTCTCGCCTGCTACTGATTACTGCTGTTATTTGTTTTTCTCTTCGGTTGTTTCTCATTTGTTGTTCTTCCAACTGTTTCCCCGACCTCCGTCACTACTTACACTAATGTGTTTGTGTTTTTACAAAAGTATATCGTAGTTCAACCAGACCACTGAGCTGATGACCAGCTCTCCTAGGGTTGGCCCGAAGGATTAGGTATCTTTACGTGGCTAGGAACCAATTGGTTACCTAGCAATGGGACTTCCAGGTTATTGTGGGATCCGAACCACATTATATCGAAAAATTCATTTTTAATCACCAGAAGCAAATTCCTTTGATTCCACTTTGTCATAACGGGGAGTCAAACTCGGAACTACCGAATCGGTAGGTGAGCACGTAAACCACTCGTCCAACGAGGAACTGTGTGTTTTTACAAGTTATTATTCCTCGTAGGGTGGTTAATGGCGTCAGTGCACCTCAGATGGTGCACGGTAGGCATTACTCGTTGTTCTTATTGCATTGTCTTTTCCTTGGGCCCTTAGCTGCAACAACCATTCAGTCCTTTTACTATACCTCCGTTCGTATTCTTTTTCTTCCATCTTACTTTCTTTAATCCTCCCCTAACAGTTGTTTCATAGTGCAACTGCCTTGAGGTTTTCCTCCCGTTACACCTTCCAAACCTTTACACTATATTTCTCTTTCAGCGTTGAGTGACCTCCTCGGTCCCAGCGCTTGGCCTTTGGCCTAAACATATTCTATTCTATTCTACGTGTTTTTTAATCTTTTTTTTTAATTTAAAAATTTTTAATTTCATTTGATTTTTCTTTTGTCCTACCGCGAATTAGGGATTTGATTTTTTATTTCTGCTAAATTTTTTTACAAAATACCTAACTTTAGTATTTAATGGCTATTTTTAAGCCATAACTGTTGTTGTAAGAATCATCATCTTATCTTCATTGTCATTAAAATCATTAGTAATTGATTAATAATTTTAATAGAATATATTCCTGAATGCTTTCTTAATTTCTTCCAAACTGCATAATGAAATACTCGTATGAGTCATTTCGTTTGTTGTTTTGGAACCACAATGGCTCTTTGTGACGTTGTGAAAATATGCAGGACCTGGCTACAAGAATTTTAGGGCACGCATAACACATTGATAATATATGTCACAAACGTTCTCTCTCTCGCTCTTTCTATAATGTGAGTGCATAAATAAACTTCATATCTGCATGTTCCACATTACTGGAACCGTTTCATGCTCTCAAAATGAATAAGGCATTTGACACTAATGACTCACTCCGACATCGCTCACGCGCCATCTTAACCTGGTCCTGTTTAATGATGATGGTTATTTTATACATTCAACTCACCAAAAAAACGAGGCCTTAAAATGCTTATGTTTATAGAACATTTTTGACTCAGAATGACTTTTTCTTTCATTTCCCAAAATATTTGCATAAACTCGTGTTACACCCTGTATATATATATATATATATATATATATATATATATATATATATATATATATATATATATATATATATATTATATATATGTATGTATGTATGTATGTATGTATGTACAACTGAATCGCGAAAGTTTGGAACGTGATAAATGCCTAAACTAAAGGTATAAGCTACGAAGGATAGATAAACATTGGAGTAGCTACAAGATCTTTCGACTCACGTCCTTTACTTAGCAGACTTGAGTCGAAAGATCTTGCAGTTAGTCCAGTGTTCATCTCTCCTTCATGGCTTATACCTACATACCTATATATATATATATATATATATATATATATATATATATATATATATACTATAATATATATATATATATACGTGTGTGTGTGTGCGTTTGTGTTTGTGCATTAAATTCTCTTTTTCAGTAACGTCTACTCTTGTATCTATATACACAACCAAAAAGGACTCTCTCTCTCTCTCTCTCTCTCTCTCTCTCTCTCTCTCTCTCTCTCTCTCTCTCTGTGCCTGCATCCATTTGCACAGAGTCAAGCGAAACCAACCAGTGCAGTGTGTGAGGCTATTCAGGGCCTGAGTCCCAGGACAATTACAATGTTAACCTGGCGGGGGAATGGAAAGCCTTTTGGACAGAGAAACCTATTCTCGCAGGCACTGTCAGCTTCTACCTAATGCTTGCTTGAGGTATGGACGCCCATTTCTATTCGATGAGTGCTCTAGGGAACGGAGTGTTTAAGGTGGTAGGTTAAATCTCTCTCTCTCTCTCTCTCTCTCTCTCTCCTTGAGTTTGGGTACTCGAGTACAAAAACGCAGGTAGATGGACGAGTAGTTATATTGTGGATGTGTGTTTTTACATGTACGTTCTAGAATGTAAATTGTGCACACAAATGAACTCTCACATACATACGCGCACATGCACAAACACACACACACTCACATCAACACACGCAAACAAACACACACACACACACACACATATATATATATATGTGTGTGTGTGTGTGCGTGTGTGTGTGTGTATGTGTGTGTATCATACATTCAGTTGGTCAAATATTACCAGATTAGCATTTAATTGTAACAACTATATTGTCTCCTCAAATACTCGGGGGTCAAGGACGAGAGAGAGAGAGGTAGCTCACTTAACCGCATAATCTTATCAAAGTTTATTTTTTGTGGATGCCAGAAAGATTTGTAGAAGCCTGCGAGCTCTTCGTGCATCTAACTTGTAGAATACCTGTGGTTAGAACTTCTTCTACGAATCGGGTTATTTTTCTTTTGAAACTTCTTCACGAATATGCAGATTTAACTGGCTCACTCCGGCCTTCTCCCACTCTCTCCCCCCCCCCCCCCCCCCCCCCCCCCCCCCCCCCCCCCCCCCCCACAAGGTGCTTCTTTCTACCACGACGGCTGTGCTTTTCTAGTTTTGGGTTGGAAGGGAGTGCCTTTTGGTCGTAAGTTTGTGTTGTGCCTTACAAGAGTTTTTAAAATTTTGTAGTTATTGTGATTTTTATCAATTGCATTTTTTTTTTAGTGTTGTGTGCATGGAAATAAAGAATGTATTTTTTTTGTGTGTTTCATTTCTGATACATGAGTAAGTGTATTTAGTGTGTGTTCTACTGTAAAAACACATATCTTTACATATTTAAAAAAATTCATTTTTCATTCATCACCATACCAATGACCTCTTCGGTCCCAGTGCTTGGCCTGTGGCCTAAAACTGGTATGTAATTTCATTCAAATCCTTCGGGCTAGCTTTATGAGGAGAGCTGTTATTCAGCTTAGTGATCTGATTAAAATATCTTTAATAATAATAATAATAATAATAATAAAATAATAATAATAATAATAATAATAATAATGATAATAATAATAATAATAATAGTAATAATAATAATAATAATAATTTGGAAGAGGACCCTCTTTTAAACAAATTCTGTTGAATAAAATGGCAGAATTCAGCGAATTAATCTTATATATTATCTTTTGTATTGTTCTTATTATTCGCTTTTCTGGCTCAGCGATACTTCTTAATAATTTGTCAATATTCATATTGGGAATAATGCTGAAAGTGGTATTATATTTAGAACAGGATTTATTAGTCAAAAACTGGTATTATCAGAATACTGGTGTATGGAAAGGCATTCGTCAGGTCCAGGTCAAGCAGGGGTCGTCGTCGGTGTTGGTATCATTCCTTAAGCGAGGTCAATGTCAGGCCGGGGTCGTCTCTGGTATTCAGCTGGTATTAATGCTGGTGTAGCTCCGGCCTATCGCGACGTTTCGACCTTCTCGTAGATCATCTTGGCTGGACAGCAGTAAAAATAATCTTGTGTTTTTTCTTATATTTTGAGGATGTTTTGTTTTATCTTGTGTCCAGGAGCTGGTCTTACTTCCTCTTTAGATATACTGACTCGTCTCAGTTGCTTGAGTTGCTATACTTGTGTTTGTATATTTTTTTTGAGGGGGGGGGAGTTGGGTTGTTCTTCGGTCCTTGGCATTACTTTTTGTTCCGTAGTTCGTGTTACTTTGTCTGAGAGTATTTGTTCTGCTTCATCTTCAGAGTTCGTTTGACTCTGTTTGCTGTTGTTTCTTCTAATTTCGTTTTCCGATATTCATTCCACGTCGTTTGCTGTTGTTTGTCATACATTGTTTTCAGAGATTCATTCCCCTTTTTTGCTGTTGTTTGGCCTACTTTTTGCAGAGATTCATTCCACTTAGTTTCGTTGTTTGTCACACATTGTTTTCAGAGATTCATTCCGCTTTATTTGCTGTTGTTTGTCATACTTTGTTCTCAGAGATTCATTCCGCTTTGTTTGCTGTTGTTTGGCCTACTTTTTTCAGATATTCATTCCACTTAGTTTGCATTTGTTTGGCCTACTTTTTTCAGAGATTCATTCCACTTTGTTTGCCGTTGTTTGGCCTACTTTTTTCAGAGATTCATTCCACTTTGTTTGCGGTTGTTTGTCGCACATTGTTCTCAGAGATTCATTCCACTTTGTTTGCTGTTGTTTTGGCTTACTTTTTTCAGAGATTCATTCCACTTTGTTTGCCGTTGTTTGGCCTACTTTTTTCAGAGATTCATTCACTTTGTTTGCGGTTGTTTGTCGCACATTGTTCTCAGAGATTCATTCCACTTTGTTTGCTGTTGTTTTGGCTTACTTTTTTCAGGGATTCATTATATTGCATTTGGTGTTGTTTGTCCTTGTAAACAGACACGAATCGCGTCTCCTATTTCCATTATTGAACTAGCCAATTATAAAATTTGGGGTCGTTAAGTTGCCAAACTAGGTACTGGACGAATTCTTTAACAAGCGAAAATCTGCCCAAAGAATCGTTGTCTTACACTTGATCTTGAGGCCTGGAGCTGGGCGGTTCTCTTTCGAGATCGCCATTAATAATTTAGAATAAGACTGCGCCCTCCAACTAAATAGCTTGGAGTAAGTAACTGTATTGATTGATCAATTCCATTTGTAATTTACTGGTCGATTCAAATTCAAATTTGTTACTTCTGTTTTGATTGGTTATTGTAATATACTTATTATTGTTTTTTGTAAGTGTAATTTAATTTTAATTTAGGTCTGTTGACATTTTCTCTGTAAAGTAGGATAAAAATATTATTGTAATTATTTCATTTGCAGAATGAAATGTCTGTAACGACTTCAACGTCGTGACGTTACATGCCTCGTTCGTATGGTTGGTTGAGGTGTCAATGGTCTTATTCTGATTGGGCAGGCGCAAGCCCCTGCAGTTGCGCTACATTTCATTTCCAAGTGCTCTGCGGAATCGAGGAAACTTTAAAGTAAGTTCGCTCCAATTTGTGCCTTGTGGTATGTAAATTGCCTTCAAGGTCAACTCGTTCATAAATTGCTTCATTGTCAACAACAGCAAAAAAAAAAAAAAAAAAAAAAAAAAAGTGTCAACGAGTTTAGTTCGCGAAAGCTGAATGTTGGAATGCCTAACTAGTTGGTTCCGTAAATAACTCGTCGTCTAGAAAAGTGGCTATTATCAGTTATCGACCCAAAGTTGGTGTTTTGAAGCAATACTTCTTGTGTTCCATTTATCATAACTGGCTCGCTGAATTCATCGTTCGAGTGTTGTACTGCTGTTTTCTGTTCAATCTCGTAAACATGCCTCCCAGGAAAGTGAAATCTTTGACTCAGAAGAAATTTGGCATTGCCTTTGAGACCTGGACTATTGAAAGTTTAGATGCCGAGGCCATCTTAGCAGATGCAGAGAACGCCACTGTTGATGATCTAAGCTTATCATTGAACTCTCTTCGTGAATCATATAGTGATTTG
Source organism: Macrobrachium nipponense (assembly GCF_015104395.2). Lineage (NCBI taxonomy): Eukaryota > Metazoa > Arthropoda > Malacostraca > Decapoda > Palaemonidae > Macrobrachium > Macrobrachium nipponense. The sequence continues at coordinate 52,284,024 of NC_061104.1, read as the reverse complement.
AAAAGAGTCTCCGCAGGCAATCTGACTTGTGACGAAACTTTGAAAACATTGCGTGATGCGGGTGTTACCTTCCACAAGCTGAGGACGCAGATAAATGAACGAATGGAAAAGCTATCGGTAAAAGAGGACATTCCTAAGCATGCTAATGAGGTCAGCAAATCTAATTCATCATTCGTCCAATTGAAGAAACTTTCTTGTCCGACGTGGGATGGTGAAGTTCGATCGTATAAAAGATTCAAGAACAATTTCGAGCTATTAGTTCAGGGCCAGATGTCTGGGGAGATGGCGCTTTTAAGACTGAGAGAAGCATTGCGAGAAAACTCGAGAGAAGGCCTCATTGTTCAGTCGAAATCGAGCTTGGATGAAGCATGGTCAGCATTAGATTGCATTTACGGAAGGGGAAACACCATCCGTGACGCAGTCCTCAAGGACGTCCATGACATTAGGCCTGTCAGAAGCGAGTCTGATGCAGATGGTCTTCGTCGATTGGTAACGGAACTTACTGTCGCTAAAGAGGACCTGAGATCGGTAAACCGAACGTCTGCGTTAGGTGAGTCGGCATTTTCCATCGTAATGGAAAAAATTCCAGTAGAACTGCGCAGGAGAATCGACAGAAAAATTCTGGCAGACGACCTTGATGCCGAAGCCTCCTTTGATCTACTCTTAGGAATGGCCGACACGGCAGCCTCAATCGAAGAAACAGCTAAATTGCGAGCAGAAGCTCATTCTAGTTACATTTTCAGAGAAGAGCCGACGATGGTCGTTAAGAATTATTCAGGTTAGCAGTAAGGACAGAAACAAATTTGGTAACAGCGGTTCGAAAGGTGTCAAGCCTGGCAAAGAATGGAACGCCCAAAAAGGGTAACGGTTGGAAGGAATCGAAAACCAGGAAGCCAAAAAACAAAAAAATTCCCCATCTTCCGTTCAATCGTGTGTTTTTCATTCTATGGCTGATCACCAAACTTCTGAATGCAGAGTGTTCCTAGGTCTTTCATCCATAAAAAAGAAAGAAACCTTGAAAGAACATAACCGGTGTGAAAAGTGCTTTGGTTCTCACCCCTCAAATCAGTGCAGAAATAAGCACGTTTGTCAGGAGGTTAATTGCAAGATGCCAGACAACCATCATACTCTATTGCATGCTGCTTGCCTAGCTGCATCAAGCATGGTTTATGGTCCTGTTGATTGCGAGAAACTCCGTCATCATCTAGGCCAGAACACAATGAGACCTAGTCATACAGCCTTCATGAAAAGGAAAGGGAATCTTTTTGAGGTTTCAGTTCTTTATGATTTGGGAGCCACTGTCTCACAGATTCTGAACTCGGTGGCAAGGGAAGCTTGTATCAAACCAGTATCCAGAATCAAGAACTTAATGATGAGGACTGCTGGGGAGAGCCAGCACAAGATTGGGGACCGGCTAATCTGTACAGCATCCCACTCTACGATGCAGAAGGTAACTTCGTGACTGCAGTTGATTGCATTGGTGTCGATTACATCGGTGAACTTGATGGAGGGAGTTATCATGCAGCTGCTGACATGTTCAAGATGATGTCGATCCATCAGAACTTTTAGAGCCTGTTCACGGTGACATCGAGTTGCTCATCGGAGACAATCATGCCAAACATATTTCCGCGAACGGTGAAGACAAGAGAAAACCTTGTTTTAGCTGAGACTAACTTTGGGTTCATTCTACATGGTTCTCACGAGACATTTTTTGCCGCCAATTCTCATGAACCAAGTGTGATGCTGTCGGAGCTCCTCAACAGAAAGATTTCTGCTGTTCTTCTGCAGTCAGTTGCAGTAAGTCATGCTGAACGGCTGAAACGGGAAAGTTTTCCACAGATAAAGCCCCGGAGCAATGGCTCGTGCAGCAGGTTGCAGAAGGTGGCGGACAGTCTGTTCTTTCAATAAAGAAAAGACCAGTGCTGAGACTGTGTTTGATCGTATGTGTGAAGTAGAGGATGGTCCGGTTTGTCATCGGTGCGACGCGGTCGGCATAAACTCAGAAGAGGAGCGAAGAGTACAGACATACAAGATACAAGAGTTGTCTCACCTACGACCCTGAACAGAAGATATTCGTTTGCAAGTTACCATGGAAGGAAAGCTTCCGTACCTTGTCGGACAATCGACCTATTGCCCTCAAACGCCTAAATTCGTTAACACGTACCATGTCCAGAAACGAAGCTTTAAAGAACTGGTATGTAGAAGAATTTGAAAAGTTGATCAACGACGGCTATATGACAGAGGTTACAGCTGAGGAGGATGTGCAGTGGAAATCGAATGGTGGCCAAAGTCTATACATCTGTCATTTCGCACACTTTAATGAACATAGTTCCTCAACCCCACTCAGAATCATCTTTGATGCAAGTGTTCCATTTAAAGGCAAGGCTATAAACTCCTTGTGGGAACCACCACCAAATTTGATTCCACCAATTCCAACCCTGCTGTTAAGGTTCCAGGAAAGAAAAATACCGGTTGCAATGGACATAAGTAAAGCATACTTCACTGTTCGCCTTGAGACAGAAGAATCTCATCTGCACCGCCTTTTGTGGAATCAACTGGACAAGGAAAAAGAAGTAAAGACGCTGCGATTACTACGAAACTCCTGGGGAACTACTCCGGCAGGTAGGTATGAGCAGTGTTAGCAATGCTCATCATAGCTGAGAAATTCAAGGACAAGTACCCACAGGTATACGAATTCGTAAAATCGAACTTGTATGTTGATGATGGTACTACAAGTGTTGATGATGTTTCCACGGCATTACAACTTGCTAAGGAAACTCAACATTGTCCTCAGTGAGGCATCCTTCATCATAAAGCATTTCATGATCGGTGGAAGTCGAAAGGTTATACTGATGCGACATAAAGAAGTGCCCGGATGTACCTGACAATGTGCGACGGACACCAGAGCAGGAAAGGATCCTGGGTATAATATATCATTCTACCAACGATGAAATTTCCATTTCAGGTAGGATTAACTTCTCAAAGAAAAGGAGAGGCATTAGATCAGAGGAAGATATCAGTTTAGTTTAGAGAACTTTGATGATGCCTTCCCTGACACTTTCAGTCGAAGAAATTATCTACAGATCATAGCAACCATCTATGATCCGACGGGACTTGCAACTCCGGTTACCATCTGCCTGAAGCATGAACTAGGTCAAATATTCCGCCTCAAACAGGAATGGGACGATCTGATCCTAGATGGTAATGATGACCTACCTACAACCCGCAGTCGGTGTAAAGAACTGATTCGTTCGATCTATGGTCTAAAAGAAGTCAGGTTTGTTCGCTGCCTTACACCGGAAACTGCAGTTGGCAACCCACTCTAGTAATTTTTGTGATATTCTCAGACTGCCTATGGATGTGTCGCGTACTACAACTGGAAGTTGGAAAATGGCGAGCGAGCATCTGTTTCTTGCCATGTCAAAGGCAAAACCTTGGCCACAAATTCCGACGTTAACGATCCCCCGTGGTGAGTTACTTGGATGTCTGCTGGGTGCCAGAATGCAACAGACTATTGTCAAAAAATCAAGCTTCATTTTTGAAAGGGTAATGCTGCTAACTGACAGCACCATAGTTTCTGGACACTGCGTCATGAGCCCTACAAGTTCAACATGTGGACAGCCAGCCGTATCAGTGAAATACAAACTCTGACTGATATTCAGCGATTGGTACCATGTGGACTCTGGAAACAACGTTGCCGATGATGCGTCACGCGGTCTTAACCCATCTGAAATGGGAAAGGATTACAGATGGCAAAAAGGTCCCAGACTTCATGAAGAAGGACATCAACGAATGGCCAATCAAACATGCAAATGAAGTTCATGCGAAAAAAGAAGATCTGGACATAAGAATAAAAGATCCACGGATGACCATTGGAAGATGCAAGTCACTATGTGTCCAGATTGATGGTGGAACAAATGAAGATTATTCAGTTATTCTTGATATCCTAAAAACATTTAACATAACGGTCGAAAAAAATGACAGCCTGATGAAGATTAAATGTCGCATCTCTAGAATCATAAGATTTATGGAAAATGCTTCACAATTTTTCAGAGATCGACTGAAGAGAACAGTGAAGACTACTCCAGTTGCCATCAGTAGTATGACGAAAGCAGAACGTTCGAGATGGTTTGCTGAAAATGATACATTTGTGCCTACCAAGCGTGAGTTAGTAATATCAAACTTTTTTCTTATTCAACAGGCTCAGCAGTCGCTACCGTCAGATGTGGAACATAAGCTAAAGTCACTGAACCCAATACTGGACGCCGACGGTGTGTGGAGAGCACTAGGTCGTACTGGTGCTGCTCTATCAAACCCGCCTGCGATTATACCATACTCTGAACCCTTTGCAGAGATCTTGGTGCGTAAATGTCACCAACCGCAGCACTCTGGTGCGGATACTACTCTTGCCCTAGTACGTGAGCAGTTCTGGATCCTCAACGGTAAACGGTTCGTCAGCAAAGTTGTGTCGCAGTGCCCATATTGTCGCTTTTTAACGGAAGAAGATCGCCCAAGTAGAGATCGCTCCTCGTAAGGTGGAACAACTCGTGCAATCACCAGTATTCGAGCATGTGGTCATTGACATAGCTGGTCCGTATCAATACCATCGCAGATCGCCGCGAGACGAGAAATTACCAGGTAATTTCTGGTAAAGCCTGGATTCTGGTCATCGTGTGTCGTGCATCTGGTGCGGCCCACATAGAGGTCCTGAAGGTTATGATACCACTGCTTCCTTGCAGGTTTTGATGCTTTCACTAGAATCCGCGGAAAAAACCACGTCTGTGACTGCAGATCTTGGTTCACAAATCCATGGTGCTGCAAACGTCATGGAGAGCCTTTTGGAACCATACCAAGATGGCAAAGATTCAGACAAATCCTGAAACAACAACCTGGCACTTCGTACCATCTGGAGCTCATTCGTCAGTCGGACAAGCTGAGAGGATGATCAGAACTGTGAAGAATACTCTAGAAGCTGTCACTGCTTCGAGAAAACCTGAATTTACCAAGTTGCGTTTGCAGAGACTAATGTACAGTGTTGCTGATATGATAAATGATAGGCCTTTAGGTGTTCATAGAAATAATGTTGCCAAATTAGACGCTGTGAGATTACTACGTCCAAATGACCTTATTTTGGGTAGATCAAGCGGTGATATCAGTGAACTTTTAGATTTCGAGTTGGCTAAAACACCTGAGCAAATAGAGTACACAAAAATACTCGCACTGAATGAACTTTTTTTACAAATCATTGGATGGAAAATATGGGCATGATCAAATTTTTCCAGCTCTTCTTCCCAGAGAAAAGTGGTCAGATTCCAACCGGGGAGTAGAGATAAATGATATCGTAATAATCAGAGATACTAATCCCGTGCGTAACAAGTGGCATTGGGGTGAAGTTGTTTCTGAAAACAAGTCGTCAGATAATATAACACGTTCAGTATCGGTGCGGTATAAGTCTGATGAAAAATCTAAGTTTGTCACTAAGTCGGTCAGAGATTTGGTTGTCATTCTGAGGAACAATGAACGTACTGATTTGTAGACATTTACAGTAACATACATGTGATTTTCAGTTGCATATAACGTAAAATTTTGTTACAAAAAGTGCAATTCATCTAATTGAGGCACTTTTCTATATGTTATCGTTTTGTTTCATGTTCTTATTAAGTAAAAAAAAAAAAGTAAAAAAAAAAAAAAAAAAAAAAAAAAAAAAAAATTAAAAATGCAAAAAAAAATTCAAGTTCCTGTTTCTTGCTTATTTATCAAATGAGATCAAGTTTTATCTATAATTCTAGTATGTAAAATTTGTTACAAAAAAGGTTCAAAAGTGAATTTTAAATATTCATGAAAAAACGTGTATAATTTATAACAGCAAAAATTAACCCGAGATAAAGCTCAGGAGTGTAAACAGACACGAATCGCGTCCTCTATTTCCATTATTGAACTAGCCAATTATAAAATTTGGGGTCGTTTAGTTGCCAAACTAGGTACTGGACGAATTCTTTAACAAGCGAAAATCTGCCTAAAGAATCGTTTGTTTTACACTTGATCTTGAGGCCTGGAGCTGGGCGGTTCTCTTTCGAGATCGCCATTAACTAATTTAGAATAAGACTGCGCCCTCCAACTAATAAATAGCTTGGAGTAAGTAACTGTATTGATTGATCAATTCCATTTGTAATTTACTGGTCGATTCATATTCAAATTTGTTACTTCTGTTTTGATTGGTTTTGTTGTAATATACTTATTATTTGTTTTTTTTTTGTAAGTAGTTATGTAATGTTAATTTAATTTTAATTTAGTCTGTTGCATTTTCGCTGTAAAGTAGGATAAAAAATATTATTGTAATTATTTCATTTGCAGAATGAAATGTCTGTAACGACTTCAACGTCGTGACGTTACATGCCTCGTTTGTATGGTTGGTTGAGGTGTCAATGGTCTTATTCTGATTGGGCAGGCGCAAGCCACTGCAGTTGCGCTACAGTCCTGCTTTGCTTTTTGAGATCCAGTCCACTTTGTTTGGTGTTGGGTTTTGTCCTGCTGAATATCGGAGATTCATTCCACATTGGTGTTGTTTGCCCTACTATATTTTCAGAGCTTCTACTTTCTTTGTTTGGTTGTATTTGTCCCAACCATATTTTCGAGATCCGTTTAATTGCTGTTGTTTGTAAAGCTATGTTTCCTGAGATTCATACCACTTTGCTTGGCGTTGTTTGTCCTACTTTGTTTTCAGAGATTCTTTCTACTTTGTTTATGGGAAGCTATTCATCTGCTTTTAGGAAGTTGGTTAAAGTTTGAGTTCCAAAGTTAAACCTGTGTCTGACTTTTAGTCCTCGTTTTAATTCGTGCGTCGGTCAGTTTTTGGAGGTTGGTTTACATGAATGTAGTCCTGGTATATATATTTTTTTTTTTGGCGGGGGGGGGGGGGGGGGGGTGGCGGGGCGAGGAGGAAGGGGGCCAGTTTAGATTTGTTGCTCGTGCTGTAGGTATCTTACTAATCCCTCAGAGTTCCAAAGACCGATAAATTACTCTGCTTCAGGTCCTCATGTGCCTATGACTTCTTATGTTCTGTGATGACATCACCAATAAAAAAAATATATATATATATATATATATATTATATATATATATATATATATATATATATATATATATATAATGTAATTTTCTATAATTTTTAGTTTTCTGTAAAAGAATACTATTGAGATGGCTATATGTTTGTCCGTCCGCACTTTTTCTCTCCGACCTCATCTCTCAAAAACTACTGAGGCTAGAGGACTGCAAATTGGTATGTCGATCATCCACCCTCCAATCATCAAACATACCAAATTGCAGCCCTCTTAGCCTCTGTAGTTTATATTTTATTTAAGGTTAAAGTTAGCCATGACCTTGCATCTGGCGTGCTAGAGGTGCCAGCAACACGGGCCTTTACAGGGCCGTTGCTGAAAGTTTCGTGGGCTGCGGTTCAGAGTTCCATACAGCATTATTCGCTGTACAGAAAATCCGATAGAATTAGTCAGTTGCGCTCATTATTCTTCACTTCAGATCTTTTTTTGTCATTACTGTTTAGTTCTCTCTGCTGTTTGCATTATGGTGAGAATAAGTGAATTTCAGCCGATATATTTTGATCTCATTGCAGCCACTGTTGCTTGAATTCATTCATCGCAGGGTTTATTGTTTGAAATAATTCATCGCAGGCTTCATTGCATGAATTAATTAATCGCAGGCATCATTGCATAATTAATTCATCGGTGGCATCAATGTTTGAATTAAATCATGGCAGGCATCATTGCATGAATTAATTCATCGCAGGCTTCATTGCATGAATTAATTCATCGCAGGCATCATTGTATGAATTAATTCATCGCAGGCATCATTGTTTGAATTAATTCATGGCAGGTATATTCTTTGAATGATGGAGTCGAAGCCACTATTGTTCTCAACCTTCCATTTTGTTTCGTTGGATTATAAAAGTCTTCTTCTGCTTAAATTCTCTGATTACACTTGAATTATTCATCCCATTTCTTTCATTTTAGTTTTCTGTAAAAGAAAACTATTGAGATAGCTATTTGTCTGTCCACCCTCAGATCTCAAAAAACTGCTGAGGCTAGAGGGCTGCAAATTGTTATGTTGATCATTCACCCTCCAGTCATCAAACATAGCAAATTGCAGCCCTCTAGCCTCAGTCATTTACATTTTATTTAAGGGTAAAGTTAGCCACGTTCGTGCCTCAGACACCGCTTAAGGTGCCCACAATATAGGCCACCACCGGGCCGTGGCTGAAAGTGTCACGGGCCGCGACTGAGGGTTTCACGGGTCGTGGCTGAAGGTTTCATGGACCGCGGCTGAGAGTTGTATAGAAAACCCGCCCGATTGAGCGGAAGATTTTTCAGCGCATTTTATACTTTTTTATTTTCGGCTTTTATCTAACTCACTGTCTTCTTAACCCCTTCTGTATATCCTCACTGCTTAAACTTCAAATGGCGGAAAGTGCCCCAGTGCTTGGCTCGTCAGCCTCAATCTCATCAAATCAATCAGTCTTCCTTTTCTTTAGAACTATTGTGTTCGAAGAGAGTAGTCTTTTGATCTTGTATTATCCTTTTTTTCTCCCTCTTCGTTTTCTTTAGAATTTTTTAGTCCTTATTCTTGTTCCCTTTCTCTCTCGTAAGATGCAAAAGAATGAGTCTGTTCTGCATTTTGCTCAAAAAAAAAAAAAAAAAAAATGTTTTTATTTGTGACTTTTAATGAGGAAGCAGAATCGACTCAAATTCAATATATTGAGATTCTGGGATAGAATTGTTTTTCTCTCTTCATGAAAACTGCTGTCAGTGGAAAATACTTTTTTTTATGGATTTATTCGTTTTTGGCGCTCTCTTGAAATGGCAGAGGAAATTACCTGTATAGATTAAAGAACGTCTTTGTTTGCTGATGAATGAAGGGAATATATATAGAATAGAATTTTATGTGTAGTATATATATATATATATATATATATATATATATAATAATATATATACAAAATAATATATATATTATATATAGATATATATATATATATCATATATAATATATATTATATATATTTTTATTTATTTTGTATATATATATATATCTATATATATATATATATAATATTATATATATATATATATATATATATGTATGTATGTATGTATGTTATGTATATATATTTTTTTATAAATATATGTGTGCATATAATTTATATATACATATATTCACTATCTACACATATAGACTATATAATGTGGGTGTATTTGTGTATTATATGTGTGTGCTTGTCGGTTAATGCGCAGTTTTAAAATACGTACGTAGCAATTCACTCTCAAGCACCATTTATTTTTCATTTAGGGGATTCAGTCACATCATTGTGATTTTGTATGTAAGAAGCCTACAACTCGTACGCGAACTATTCATTAACAAATTAATTCTAAAACTACTAGAGAAACTTCCTGCTCAGCTCAGCAAAATTCGGCTGGAATTTCTCTCTCTCTCTCTCTCTTCTCTCTCTCCTCTCTCTCTCTCTCTCTCTCTCTTTGAGCTCCCACGCTCTGTAGTTAATATTTCGGAACAAAGCAAAATGAAAACTGGACTCGCATTTCATTATATTATGAGAGTCCTGTATTTTAGTCTTTCGCAAAAATCTAATGAAATGGAAAGGAAAGAAAGTGAATGAAGGGTTCTAAGGACAAAAAAAAAAAAAAAAAAAAATCGAGAATACTAAAATCATAATCATGAAGTTTTGAGGGAAATAGAGGAGGTAGGTATTTGAGTTGGTGAGGCAATGTTATGCTCTGTGGGTTAATTAATCAGTGTAATATGTCTGCATTGTGTATATGAATATATATATATATATATATAATATAATCTATATATATATATATATATATATATATATATATATATATGTGTGTGTGTGTGCGTGTATACAATATAATATATAAATATATATATATATTACTATATATATACTATATATATATATATCTTATATATATAATATTATATATATATATATATATATATATATCAATAACTTGAT
>NC_061104.1:52252515-52273473 GCF_015104395.2 Macrobrachium nipponense | reverse complement strand
ATCAAGTTATTGATATATATATATATATATATATATATATATATAGATATATATATATATAGTATATATATATATATATATATATATATATATATATATATATATATATATATATATATATATATATGTATACACAAACACACACACGCACACGCACACACACACACACACATATATATATATATATATATATATATATATATATATATATATATTCATATACAATAAGCAGACATATTACACTGATTAATTCCACAGAGCATAACATTGCCTCCACCAACTCAAATACAGACCTCCTCTATTTCCCTCAAAACTTCATGATTATGATTTTTAGTATTCTCGATTTTTTTTTTTTTTTTTTTTTTTTTTTGTTTCCTTGGAAACCCATTCATTTCTTCTTTCCTTTTCTTTCTTAAAAGATTTTGCAAAGACTAAAATACCAGGACTCTCATAAGAGAGAGAGAGAGAGAGAGAGAGAGAGAGAGAGAGAGGAGAGAGAGAGAGCGAGAGAGAGAGAGAAATTCCAGCCGAATTTTGCTGAGCTGAGCAGGAAGTTTCTCTGTGTTACAGAATTAATTGTTAATGAATAGTTCGCGTACGAGTTGTAGGCTTACATACAAAATCACAATGATGTCACTGAATCCCTAAATGAAAAATAAATGGTGCTTGAGAGTGAATTGCTACGTACGTATTTTAAAACTGCGCATTAACGACAAGCACACACATATAATACACAAATAAACACACACACATTATATAGTCCATATATGTGTATATATATTATGTATATATATAATTATATGCACACACATATATTTAGATAAATATATATACATACATACATACATACATATATATATATATATATATATATATATAAAATATGCACATATAAATAAATAAAAAATATATATAAATATATATATATGTATATATAACTAATATATAGATATGTATATATATATATATATATATATATATATATATATATATATATATATATATATATATATATATATATATTATATACTTACACATAAAATTCTATTCTATATATATTCCCTTCATTCAGCAAACAAGACGTTTAATCTATACAGGTAATTTCCTCTGCCATTTCAAGAGAGCGCCAAAAACGAATAAATCCATAAAAAAAAGTATTTTCCACTGACAGCAGTTTTCAGGAAGAGAGAAAAAAACAATTCTATCCCAGAATCTCAATATATTGAATTGAGTCGATTCTGCTTCCTCATTAAAAGTCACAAATAAAAACTTTTTTTTTTTTTTTTGAGCAAAATGCAGAACAGACTCATTCTTTTGCATCTTACGAGAGAGAAAGGGAACAAGAATAAGGACTAAAAAATTCTAAGAAAAACGAAGAGGGAGAGGATAATACAAGATCAAAAGACTACTCTCTTCGAACACAATAGTTCTAAAGAAAAGGAAGACTGATAGATTTGATGAGATTGAGGCTGACGAGCCAAGCACTGGGGCACTTTCCGCCATTTGAAGTTTAAGCAGTGAGGATATACAGAAGGGGTTAAGAAGACAGTGAGTTAGATAAAAGCCGAAAATAAAAAAGTATAAAATGCGCTGAAAAATCTTCGGCTCAATCGGGCGGGTTTTCTATACAACTCTCAGCCGCGGTCCATGATACCTTCAGCCACGACCCGTGAAACCCTCAGTCGCGGCCCGTGACACTTTCAGCCACGGTCCGGTGGTGGCCTATATTGTGGGCACCTTAAGCGGTGTCTGAGGCACGAACGTGGCTAACTTTACCCTTAAATAAAATGTAAATGACTGAGGGCTAGAAGGGCTGCAATTTTGCTATGTTTGATGACTGGAGGGTGAATGATCAACATAACAATTTGCAGCCCTCTAGCCTCAGCAGTTTTTTTGAGATCTGAGGGTGGACAGACAATAGCTTATCTCAATAGTTTTCTTTTACAGAAAACTAAAATGAAGAGAAATGGGATGAATAATTCAAGTGTAATCAGAGAATTTAAGCAGAAGAAGACTTTTATAATCCAACGAAACAAAATGGAAGGTTGAGAACAATAGTGGCTTCGACTCAATCATTCAAAGAATATACCTGCCACGATTTAATTAAAAAAATGGCGCCTGCGATGAATTAATCCATACAATGATGACTGCGATGAATTAATTCATACAATGAGGCCTGCGATGAATTAATTCATACAATGATGCCTGCGATGAATTAATTCATACAATGATGGCTGCGATGAATTAATTCATACAATGATGCCTGCGATGAATTAATTCATGCAATGAAGCCTGCGATGAATTAATTCATGCAATGATGCCTGCCATGATTTAATTCAAACATTGATGCCACCGATGAATTAATTATGCAATGATGCCTGCGATTAATTAATTCATGCAATGAAGCCTGCGATGAATTATTTCAAACAATAATACCTGCGATGAATGAATTCAAGCAACAGTGGCTGCAATGAGATAATTCAAAATATATCTGCTGAAATTCACTTATTCTCACCATAATGCAAACAGCAGAGAGAACTAAACAGTAATGACAAAAAAAGATCTGAAGTGAAGAATAATGAGCGCAACTGACTAATTCAATCGGATTTTCTGTACAGCGAATAATGCTGTATGGAACTCTCAACCGCGGCCCACGAAACTTTCAGCAACGGCCCTGTAAAGGCCCGTGTTGCTGGCACCTCTAGCCACGCCAGATGCAAGGTCATGGCTAACTTTAACCTTAAATAAAATATAAACTACAGAGGCTAGAGGGCTGCAATTTGGTCTGTTTGATGATTGGAGGGTGGATGATCGACATACCAATTTGCCTCAGTAGTTTTTGAGAGATGAGGTCGGAGAGAAAAAGTGCGGACGGACAAACATATAGCCATCTCAATAGTATTCTTTTACAGAAAACTGAAAATTATAGAAAATTACATTTTATATATATATTATATATATTATTTTTTTTTTATTGGTGATGTCATCACAGAACATAAGAAGTGCATAGGCACATGAGGACCTGAAGCAGAGTAATTTATCGGTCTTTGGAACTCTGAGGATTAGTAGATACCTACAGCACGAGCAACAAATCTAAACTGGCCCCTTCCTCCTCGCCATCTCCACCCCCCCCCACGGCAAAAAATAAATACCAGGACTACATTCACGTAAACCAACCTCCAAAAACTGACCGACGCACGAATTAAAACGAGGACTAAAAGTCAGACACAGGTTTAACTTTGGAACTCAAACTTAAACCAACTTCCTAAAAGCAGATGAATAGCTTCCCATAAACAAAGTAGAAAGAATCTCTGAAAACAAAGTAGGACAAACAACGCCAAGCAAAGTGGTATGAATCTCAGGAAACATAGCTGGACAAACAACAGCAAATTAAACGGATCTCGAAAATATGGTTGGACAAACAACAACAAAGAAAGTAGAATCTCTGAAAATATAGTAGGGCAAACAACACCAATGTGGAATGAATCTCCGATATTCAGCAGGACAAACAACACCAAACAAAGTGGACTGGATCTCAAAAAGCAAAGCAGGACAAACAACACCAAATGCAATATAATGAATCCCTGAAAAAAGTAAGCCAAAACAACAGCAAACAAAGTGGAATGAATCTCTGAGAACAATGTGCGACAAACAACCGCAAACAAAGTGGAATGAATCTCTGAAAAAAGTAGGCCAAACAACGGCAAACAAAGTGGAATGAATCTCTGAAAAAAAGTAGGCCAAACAAATGCAAACTAAGTGGAATGACTATCTGAAAAAAGTAGGCCAAACAACAGCAAACAAAGCGGAATGAATCTCTGAGAACAAAGTATGACAAACAACAGCAAATAAAGCGGAATGAATCTCTGAAAACAATGTGCGACAAACAACCGCAAACTAAGTGGAATGAATCTCTGCAAAAAGTAGGCCAAACAACAGCAAAAAAGGGGAATGAATCTCTGAAAACAATGTATGACAAACAACAGCAAACGACGTGGAATGAATATCGGAAAACGAAATTAGAAGAAACAACAGCAAACAGAGTCAAACGAACTCTGAAGATGAAGCAGAACAAATACTCTCAGACAAAGTATCACGAACTACGGAACAAAAAGTAATGTCAAGGACCGAAGAACAACCCAACTCCCCCCCCTCAAAAAAAATATACAAACACAAAGTATAAGCAACTCAAGCAACTGAGACGAGTCAGTATATCTAAAGAGGAAGTAAGACCAGCTCCTGGACACAAGATAAAACAAAACATCCTCAAAATATAAGAAAAAACACAAGATTATTCTACTGCTGTCCAGCCAAGAAGATGACCTACGAGAAGGTCGAAACGTCGCGATAGGCCAGAGCTACACCAGCATTAATACCAGCTGAATACCAGAGACGACCCCGGCCTGACCTGGACCTGACGAATGCCTTTCCATACACCAGTATTCTGATAATACCAGTTTTTGACTAATAAATCCTGTTCTAAATATAATACCACTTTCAGCATTATTCCCAATATGAATATTGGCAAATTATTAAGGATTATCGCTGAGCCAGAAAAGCGACTAATAAGAAAAATACAAAAGATAATATATAAGATTAATTCGCTGAATTCTGCCATTTTATTCAACAGAATTTGTTTAAAAGAGGGTCCTCTTCCAAATCATTATTATTATTATTGTTTTTTTTTCTTTTTTTGCTCTATCACAGTCCTCCAATTCGACTGGGTGGTATTTATAGTGTGGGGTTCCGGGTTGTTTCTAGGATCACACTCTTCTGCATGAGTCCTGGAGCTACTTCAGTCTCTAGATTTTCTAGATTCCTTTTCAGGGATCTTGGGATCGTGCCTAGTGCTCCTATGATTATGGGTACAATTTCCACTGGCATATCCCATATCCTTCTTATTTCTATTTTCAGATCTTGATACTTATCCATTTTTCCCTCTCTTTCTCTTCACCTCTGGTGTCCCATGGTATTGCGACATCAATGAGTGATACTTTCTTCTTAATTTTGTCAATCAACGTCACGTCTGGTCTATTTGCACGTATCACCCTATCTGTTCTGATACCATAGTCCCAGAGCATCTTTGCCTGATCGTTTTCTATCACTCCTTCAGGTTGGTGCTCGTACCACTTATTACTGCAAGGTAGCTGATGTTTCTTGCACAGGCTCCAGTGGAGGGCTTTTGCCACTGAATCATGCCTCTTTTTGTACTGGTTCTGTGCAAGTGCCGGACATTTTTATTATTATTATTATTATTATTATTATATTTTTAATCAGATCACTAAGCTGAATAACAGCTCTCCTCATAAAGCTGGCCCGAAGGATTTGAATTGAATTACATACCAGGTTTAGGCCACAGGCCAAGCACTGGGACCGAAGAGGTCATTGGTGTGGTGATGAATAAAAAATGATTTTTTTTAAATATGTAAAGATATGTGTTTTTACAGTAGAACACACACTAATACACTTACTCATGTATCAGAAATGAAACATATAAAAAATACATTCTTTATTTCCATGCACACAACACTAAAGAAAATGCAATGATAAAAATCACAATAACTACAAAATTTTAAAAACTCTTGTAAGGCACAACGCAAAAAAAGTACCGTAGCCACATTCCGCCTTCAAGCAGCCAAACTTACGACCAAAGGGCACTCCCTTCCCACCCTCCTTCTACCCCCACCCACAAAACTAAAAAGGCACAGCCGTCGTGGTAGAAAGAAGCACCTTGTGGGGGGAAAGGGGGAGAAGGCCGGAGTGAGCCAGTTAAATCTGCATATTCGTGAAGAAGTTTCAAAAGAAAAATAACCCGATTCGTAGAAGAAGTTCTAACCACAGGTATTCTACAAGTTAGATGTACGAAGAGCTCGCAGGCTTCTACAAATCTTTCTGGCATCCACAAAAATAAACTTTTGATAAGATTATGCGGTTAAGTGAGCTACCAATCGCTCTCTCTCTCTCTCTCTCTCTCTCTCTCTCTCTCTCTCTCTCTCTCTCTCTTAACCCCGAGTATTTGAGAAGAGAATATAGTTGTTATAATTACATGCTAATCTGGTAATATTTGACCAGCCGAATGTATTATACACACACACACTATATATATATATATATATATATATATATATATATATATATATATATATATATATATATATATATATATATATATATAGAGTGTGTGTGTGTGTGTTTGTTTGCGTGTGTTGATGTGAGTGTGTGTTTTTGGGCATGTGCGCGTATGTATGTGATTGTTCATTTGTGTGTCACAATTTACATTCTAGAAACGTAACGTAAGTAATAACACACATCCGCAATATAACCACACGTCCATCTACCTGCGTTTTTGTACTCGAGTACCCAAACTCAAGGAGAGAGAGAGAGAGAGAGAGAGAGAGAGAGAAGAGAGAGAGGAGAGAGAGAGAGAGATTTTGAATTTATTTAACCTACCACCTTAAACACTCCGTTCCCTAGAGCACTCATCGAATAGAAATGGGCGTCCATACCTCAAGCAAGCATTAGGTAGAAGCTGACAGTGCCTGCGAGAATAGGTTTCTCTGTCCAAAAGGCTTTCCATTCCCCCGCCAGGTTAACATTGTAATTGTCCTGGGACTCAGGCCCTGAATAGCCTCACACACTGCACTGGTTGGTTTCGCTTGACTCTGTGCAAATGGATGCAGAGAGAGAGAGAGAGGAGGAGAGAGAGAGAGAGAGAGAGAGAGAGAGAGAGTCCTTTTTGGTTTGAGTATATAGATACAAGAGTAGACGTTACTGAAAAAAGAGAATTTAATGCACAAACACAAAACGCACACACACACGTGTATGTATATATATATATATATATAATATATATATATATATATATATATATATATATACAAAGGTATAAGGAAAGATAAGCACTGGAGTAGCTCCAAGATCTTTCGACTCACGTCTGCTAAGTAAAGGACGTGAGTCGAAAGATCTTGTAGCTACTCCAATGTTTATCTATCCTTCGTAGCTTATACCTTTATTGATGCATTTATCACGTTCCAAACTTTCGCGATTCAGTTATACATACATACATACACACATACACACACACACATATATATATGTATATATACACACATATACATATATTATATATACAGGGTGTAACACGAGTTTATGCAAATATTTTGGGAAATGAAAGAAAAAGTCATTCTGAGTCAAAAATGTTCTATAAACATAAGCATTTTAAGACCCCGTTTGTTGGTGAGTTGAATGTTTAAAATAACCGTCATCATTAAACAGGCCAGGTAAGATGGCGCGTAAGCGATGTCGGAGTGAGTCATTAGTGTCAAATGCCTTATTCATTTTGAGAGTATGAAACGGTTCCAGTAATGTGGAACATGCAGATATGAAGTTTATTTATGCACTCACATTATAGAAAGAGCGAAAGAGAGAACGTTTGTGACATATATTATCAATGTGTTATGCGTGCCCTAAAATTCTTGTAGCCAGGTCCTGCATATTTTCACAACGTCACAAAGAGCCATTGTGGCTCCAAAACAACAAACGAAATGACTCATACGAGTATTTCATTATGTAGTTTGGAAGAAATAAAGAAAGCATTCAGGAATATATTCTATTAAAATTATTAATCAATTACTAATGATTTTAATGACAATGAAGATAAGATGATGATTCTTACTGTTAATTTCTTATAGGATAGTATCAGTTTCATTATTTTAACAACAACAGTTGTGGCTTAAAACTAGCCATTAAATACTGTAGTTAGGTATTTTAGTAAAAAATATTAGCAGAAATAAAAAATCAAATCCCTAATTCGAGGTAGGACAAAAGAAAAATCAAACGAAATTAAAAAATTTTAATATAAAAAAAAGATAAAAAAAACACGTAGAATAAAATAGAATATGTTGAAGCCAAAGGTCAAGCGCTGGGACCGAGGAGGTCACTCAACGCTGAAATGGAAATATAGTGTAAAGGTTTGAAAGGTGTAACAGGAGGGAAAACCTCAAGGCTGTTGCACTACGAAACAACTGTTAGGGGAAGGTTAAAGTAAGATAGAAGAAAAAGAATATGAGCGGAGGTACAGTAAAAGGACTGAATGGTTGTTGCAGCTAAGGGCCTAAGGAAAAGACAACGCAAAGAACATAGAGTAATGTCTACCGTGCACCATCTGACTGACACCATTAACCTCCCTACGAGGAATAACTTGTAAAAACACACAGTTCCTCGTTGGACGAGTGGTTTACGCGCTCACCTACCGATTCGGTAGTTCCGAGTTCGACTCCCCGCTATGCCAAAGTGGAATTAGAGGAATTAGCTTCTGGTGATTAGAAATGAATTTTTCGATATAATGTGGTTCGGATCCCACAATAACCTGGAAGTCCCGTTGCTAGGTAACCATTGGTTCCTAGCCACGTAAAAATACCTAATCCTTCAGGCCAGCCCTAGGAGGGCTGGTCATCAGCTCAGTGGTCTGGTTGAACTAAGATATACTTTTGTAAAAACACACGCAAACATACAAACACATTAGTGTAAGTCGTGACGGAGGTCGGGGAAACAGTTGGAAGAACAACAAATGAGAAACAACCGAGGAGAAAAACAAATAACAGCAGTAATCAGTAGCAGGCGAGTAAGAACAACAAATGATAAACAATCGAAGGGGAAAAACAAACACAAGGAGAACACAAGCAATAATCGGCAGGATCAGGCGAGGAAGAACAACAAAGGAGAACCAACCGAGGGGAAAAATAACTACAAGCAGAGCACAAGCAGTGATCATCAGCAGCAGCAGCAGAAGCAGCAGCAGGTAAAAGAACGGACTCAAAAATGAAGGTAATTAAGGCCAACATGCGAAACCTTACAACTGTTAAGTTCGGCGGTTAACCGCGCAAGCACGGAAGGACTGGCCGTGATTCGGGCGTGATTTGCATGCATGCACAACATGTCGAGGTCTGAAGGAAAGGTGAAAATGGTCCTTAATTAACTTTATCTCTTTTATAACACACGCACTCTTTTGAATAGAGCAGAAAACATTACAAAATGATTGCCTGAAATGTTCTGGGTTTGGGTTGTGCTCACGCATATTAATGTATATATATATATATATATATATATATATATATATATATATATATATATATATATATATATATATATCTCCGTATATATATATATCTATATATATACACAATAGCACGATCATATATGACATTTTCTGACACGCCGGGAGTGCCGAGGATTAATTCCAACGGCCCATCTGGAAGAGGCCATCTGGCCAACGTTTAGTGAATACCCAAAGACACGCCCTCAAGAGTCAAGGTAGGAACAACGAGGCGTTTCCCCAATGAGAAGGGATGACAGGAGGCGTTTTCGAGGAAAGGGCAATAACCACTCAAACATAAGCATCATTTCAGAAAATACCACACCCAGAGTTAAAATCAAGAACCCAGAGGCAGTGCTAGGAAGGTAACATCCAATATAAAAGAGCCCGACACAGTTCCGAGAACAGAGAAGAAAGTGGGAGGAGGAAAGAGAAAGAGGAAGAAGCATAATTTGAGGCAGTGAGCAAAGGGCCATGGCGTGTGGGTTTGTAAGTGTCGATTACAAAGTGAAGTGTGTACTTCTCGAGTGTCAATAGACTTACAAGAAAACCAAGCACCCATATCAAAAGGTGGAAAGAAGTTATAAGTATCACTTGCAAGAATAAACTAGATTTTAAGTGATATTTTATATTTTTATTCCTTTCCCAAGATTATAAGAACCTCTGAATAAGTAGATAGCAAACAAGCCTTTGTACGAAGCAACAAATTATAATTATATCTCATAGTCAACACTAATTCCAGTAGCCGGCACTCAGCCATTACTACCTTAGACTGTAGCCAGTCCCGCTATATATATATATATATATATATATATATATATAGATATATATATATATATATATATATATACTATATATATACATATATATATATATATATATAATATATATATATATATATATATACGTATATACATATATATATAGTATATGTGTGTGTGTGACTTTAACTGTGTTCACAGGAAAGCAGCTTAACAATATATATATATATATATATATATATATATATATATATATAATATATAAATATAGAAATATATATATATATATATATATATATATATAGAGAGAGAGAGAGAGAGAGAGAGAGAGACGAAATCCATCGTGCAGGGGCGCCTCGCCTCGCTAATAATCCCAGCATTTCAATTCAAGCCGTTTCGTTTTTTCACGTCATCGTGAATCTGAATAAACTGCACTTATTCTCATTGACGTGGGAGCTGAGCTGGAATAAATCCTCCAGTGGAGAAAATAGTCCACAAAATCCTAAATATTTCGAGATAGACGAGATCCAGGTCTCAACTCCGTGTCATATAGAAATGCATGCGTTAATGTAGTACACGCAAAGACATACTTACACAAGACCCCACCTGAAAAAGTTCAAATGGTCTTCTTATAGGGTCATGTCACGAGTGGATTGACGGTCACCAGCCAGGTGGCTCATTCTACTGGCTCTGCAAATCAGTCAACCACTGATGGCAAGGAATTTGATTTGATTTCTATACATTTTTGGAATTATGCCAAGCACTGGGACAACTAAGGCCATTCAGAGCTGAAACGGAAATTGACAGTAAAAGGCTTGAAAGGTGTTACAGGAGGAAAACCTCAAAGCAGTAGCACTATGAAACAATTGTTAGGAGAGGGTAGACAGGAAGATGGGAGAAAGGGAATATAAACGGAGGTACAGTAAATGGTATGAAAGAAGTTGCAGCTAGGGGCCGAAGGGACGCTGCAAAGAACCTTAATCCATTATATCCCAGCGTCCTCATTTGAGGACACACATTTCAACAATTTTTTTTTATCCTTTTCTCTTATCTATTCATTACATTTGAATAAATGAATGCATAAATTATATCATATTACACCCAATGAAAGTTTTTTTATATGTATTAAGAATTTTATAGGTCTTTTATGAACAACAAAACTTGCACTAAAATTCTCTCTAATCCTATCATAATTTCAAGTATCTTTTTCCAAGTTATAACAATTAATTTGAAATAAATTTCATAAAGTATAGTAAATTAATGAATTACCCAACCATTCTAAGTAAAAATTTCGTATTATAAAGCAAATCAAGTTGCTCATAATTGACTTTGAAAATTGCGTCCTCAAATGAGGACGCTGGGATGAAGTGGTATAAATCATGTTCAAACTTGTCAAACTAAGCGGGACCTGAGATTACTGATTTACCTCGATTTTTGTCTCTGGTTCTTTCTTGTCTTTGTTGTGATCACACTCAATAAGAGAATATCCATTCATGCTAAGTATTATTTAGTCATTATTCAAAATATTTCTTGAAAAAGTTGTGGAGAACTCTCTCTCTCTCTCCATATATATATATATATATATATATATATATATATATATATATATATATATATATATATATATATATATATATATATTGCTACGTCTATAGAACGCCTCGCCTTCCCAGCAGAGTTTTAGTTATATTTAATTATAAAAAGTAGCAGCCATGCCGTCTCCTGAAGCCTACTGTTGTTGGAGAGTGGGTATGTCGTAGGAATGATATTTCCGGTCTGACGGAAGCTTAGGGTAAGAGAGGCAAGTCACAAGAGTAGCTAGGCTTCGAGATGGATTTTAGGGACTTCTACAATAAGACCTATTTTCCTTCCCAATTTGCTGGCGTTGTGTTTACCACCTTTCAGGCAATGCTCGAGGCGGTTTTTGGAAGCCCCGTGATTCGAAACCACCCAGTATCGCTCTCAGTCGGCTGCGAGACGTGATCTCGGACAGAGGTCAAATGGCCAGCCTCCCAAAATTAGGCCTACCCCGACGTACTGGTGGAGACAGAACCCCAGACCTGAACAGAGGTCGGACCGCATTCTTCTACAAGGATACACTGAATATTGCATAAAGGTACGTCTGAAAGTGTAACTTCAACCCAGCACCTTTTACTACCATACGACTCTTGCTAAATTCATTTTCAATTCTCATTTTTACCCCTTCTACATCAAAGCCCTTTGTCCTCATCGGGCCACGTGCTCCCCTTTGTGACTTGTGAAAGACCAAGCTTTCGTGTATACCTCAGTGAACCATTCGAGTTTACCTTCCCCAATGTTAGAGAATTAATCAGCCTTAATCAAAGCAAGAAGTCATTTTTCCTTTTATCTCGTTTAATCTGGGATTCTTTTCCAGATTCCATGAGTCACGTGCCGTCTCTCTCTGCCGCAAGTGTGCATTAACCCCAAGTGTATGAAAACCAGCTATACAGCTCAATGGAGCCATCATTTACCTTTTCTCCAGCCCAGCACGGGCCTTTTAGTAAATAAATAGTTAAGTAACGAGCTGAGTTTTCTGGCGACCTTCCCTCTAAAGAAATTAATAACTATCAGTTTACGGTAAGTTAAAGCAATTCCCTCTTGAAATCCCTCAATTATTTCCGTTTACGTATCTAGCTTCTCTCAAGGCCCTATATACGTAACATTGTCGACCTCGCCGAGGATCGAATCCGGGCTTGCTTAAAAAAAGCTTGTAAATCGCGTTATCCGTTGTAAAAAAAACGTAAACTGTAAATTATTTTACAAAAAGTAAATCAAGCACACTTGCAGGGAAAGAAGACACACTGACTCACGGTAAGGTATTCCATTCATTAATATGATTATTCTATAACCAATGTTAGCTTAAGGTACGTTAAGTATTTTTATTTAGAAGTGTTTTAAACAAATGTGAAGGTAGAAATATTATTATATTGTAACGGCCAGAGCGCCGAGCGAATTCTGTTATTTTATAAATCGCATTGTGCTCGTCGGACGAGACAGCTTGTGTGCAGATAGATGCCAGAAAGGACCAGATCAAACTAGGAAGTGCTTTGCCAGGGTTTATTGCTGTATTAGAAAGCCTAGCTAGTTAGGAGTGTTTTACTAATAGTTACGGCAAAAGAAGTGTACAATTCTTTTGTCTGTGATATGTTAGGGTTTTCATTTTTAACTTAATTTTCATTCCAAGTGTTGGTAACCGCTTACCTCTCAGCTAATTCAGCTTCGCGCTCTCTCGCGCCTGCGCGGTCTCAACCAACCTTCGTCTCATTCACAGCGGCAGCCATGTTTGTTTCCTCTTTCAACATTATCTAAACAATTTAAGCAAAGTAACGTAAGTCACGAAGTTTTAACGTAAATAATATCAATGTCTGTACTAGTATCTATCGTCCTGCCAGAAAAATTAACGTAATTCGCCTTGAATAAGAAAGTAGTATTTTGTGTTGTAAATTGCCTTCGCAATTTACAGAGGAATCAGCTGATTCGCCATCACTGCTAGCACACCGTGGTGCTAACCCGCTCTTCTCGCCTCACGTGTTTCACCTCGCATCGCTCACTCGCGCGCTGAGCGAAAATTTCATTTCACTTAACGTAAACTAACCTCATTTACAATTGTTTGCTAACATCGTTTTAAATCCTTACCGTCATTTCACTGTTCACAGGGACCTAGTAATCTTACATAAAGTTAACGTAAATCTCAAGTAGAGTAAATCACAAGAATTGTTAACGTAAAACGCGTCTTTGTAAAATTCATATTGAAACGCAAATCATTTCATAAGCGCAAGCCGCTAACATTAACGTAAAAATCGTTCACCACGAGCGCGTTATCATTTTCATAAAACGTTATCCAAAAGCAATTCTTTCATTAAAAACGTTAACGTAAGTAAATCATTTAACGCAAGTTGCGTCATATTAAACTAACATTAGTAGTTCAATTCAAATATAAGGGAGTTCATTCATATATCATTTTTCACCCTCTCCGAGAGAGAGAGAGAGAGAGACAGAGAGAGAGAGAGAGAGAAAACCAGAACCCAGTATTCACGAAGCCAAGAGTACTACATCTTACCATTAATTATAGCATGCCGAATTAACATTATGTTAGTCTCTTGTGTCTTTCATTTACACAGCGTGATACGTACGCGCATGTGTCCATTGCAGTTTGCAAACCTTTATTTATTTCATTTACCGAGTACTTCAGCGAGGGACTGAGCATTTTCAATTATCATTACCTGTCGTTGCCCGAGTGGTCTTGTTCATTTTTTATCACAAAAGACTTGCGTATACCGCAAGCACAACTCGCACAGGGTGCCACGCCAATTCATTACTTCCAAACAGGGAAGTCGTTACCAGTTTAGGACTGGCCACCACCAGTGCACGTCAGGTCTTATCATTTTACAATGCCACTAATTCTTGACACTGTTCACCGACTGGCCGCTGAAGTACTCCCACCTTTTACTTTCTCTCCTCCACTATTACACTCTGCCATGAGCAGTGCCATTTCACTTCAGTATATTTAAGTATACTGCATGTAGTGTCCGGGACACACCAGCACGATACCAGTGCTCCAAGGAACGCCTCCATAAATGCCATTGCACCTGTACAGGCCGTACAGGTAGCCATTAAACCTGCGTGTCCGTCCTTACGGAACGCCCAAATAATTAGTGTGTCCGTGTACAAGGGTTCAGTGGATCCTTCGGAACACTCAACAAGGGAAACGCCTCCCAGAAGTGCCGCAATACCAGCCCTAAGTGCTGACAAACCTGCGTGTCTGTCCTTACGGAACGCCCAAGTAACTAGTGTGTCCATGTACAAGGATCAGTGATCCTTCGGACCAACCCAAGGAACGCCTCCTCATAAGTGCCGCGCTCCTGTACAGACGTACAGGTAGCCCATTCCAACGTCTCCCAAGTTGGGAACGCCCGTAAGTGTGACGTACGCCGCACACTTCATTCGATTTTTTCACCTCAGCAGAAGGTGCCATTCACAAAGTGCCACCGAGCACCCAGTCTTTCCACTTTTCATTACCACATTGCAGAACCCATTTCCAAGTGAGTGCCACTTTCCACAGTAGGCACTCCTATTCCATTCAGTACCCTTTCCTGGCCATTATTTTCATTTTCTTCCGAGCCTCTACTGTAGCCTGAGGGAAATGTCTTCCCCTGCTTCCCGCGACTTCTTTGCCGTAGAGCTCGAGAGGCTCCGAGTCCTCATAACTCTGGGCAAGGAGGCTGGTTACACTGGACCAGCACTAGACCAGTGGATAAAGACGCAGCAGGCTGCTGCGCGCCAGCAGGGAAAGCAAGCCAGAGAAGCAGAAAGGAAGGCAAGGGAAGAGGAGCGAAAGCATGAGCTCGCTCTCAAGGAGAAGGAACTCGACATCAAGCGGGAGAAGGCCCGTAAGGAGAGTATCCTAACTCAAGCCACTCTGCCAGCTTCCAGCCCTGCACCCCCTGTCTCTCTTAGTCCCGCCGTCTCTGGTCAGCCTGACATCCTTTCGATTTGCGAGCCTGGTCCTGATCCAGTGCCGGAGATAGAAATTCCTGCCGCATCCTGCCAGCCTTTTACCTTTTTACCGCCTACCTCCTCCCTTTTGGAAGAGGTAAGCCCACCAGTTAACCCCGAAATTGCTTCCGAGGGTGATTCAACGGAGGTTCCCTTAACCTCCACACGTCACATCACTGCCAGAGAGGACTCTTCACCTGTGCCAGAGCACACTGCCAGCCTTGGTGACTCCGCAGATTCGCAACCTGTGGGGGCATCTCGGCCTTATCATCCAGTGCCACGGAAGAGGTTCTGGAACAAGTTCTGCCGAGACTGTGGCCGCAAGGGTCACATGTCTGCCAACTACGGAGGGTGCGCGAACCACAATATTCCTGCCGTCGCAATGGCCATTACTAATCCTTCTTCTCTAGGACCCCCAGCTAAGGGCCCTATAACCGTCGCACCCCTCCAAAGTCATTATCAGCCAAGCCACATCAGAGCCTACGACGACTCTGGCGCTCAAGTCTCCCTGATACGGGAAGACAGAATTCCCCGAGGGGCTAACGTTGATAGACGTCGATTGATCACCATTGAAGGTATCAATCACATTAAACTGATCCTTCCGACCATCCAATTGAGGGTCACCAGACCTCACTTCTCCAAAGAATGTACTCTTGCAGTTGCAAGCTACATCCCAGGAGGTTACGACCTCCTCCTAGGGCAAGACATGAAGTCTCCCTCACAATTCAAAAAGCCTAGGGGTCCTGACCCCATGTCAATTCACTCCAAAGCAAGGAGCCACCGAAATTCTACTTCCTCTACGAAGTACATCCACCAACAGTCTCCCCCGTTACCAAGGAGGGAGATTGACCATTCACAGTTCCGTTGCAAGACCTGTAACGTAATAGGGCACTCCACAAATTGGCCTAGGTGCCCTAGCAAGTTATGTGCAGCGGACACTGTCCAAGTTCCACAAGGCTTAGCCTTCCAAAAGAGACAGGACCCTCTGTCTCCCATAACCAAGGGCACGCTGAGAGGTATTGCACCTCCGGTACCCGTCACAGGTCCAGTCAACCTCAACTCTCTGCCAGTGCCACTTGGCAGCACTGGGCAGTGCCAAGCTCCGTCCAGCCTGGACGTAGAGCCACCACCGAACTTGACCTCTGCGCCTGGCCCCGAGCTAGCGCCGGCGCCTAACCTTATCAAGGATCCTCCTACAGGAGATCCTCCAACAGGCATGGAGCTTACCACAGCCCATGGCCAATCACTAGTTCCTTCTTCTTCATCCTTACCTCTGTCGCGAGGATGAACCTCCGGCAGACCTTACCTTTGTACCTCCTCTGGAAAACCAGGAACTGCCCGACCAGGAGTCAGCCTGGAGTTTTCCCCTCACGACGGTTGTCGCAGCAGCCGAAGTGAGGGCCTCCCCTGCAGTAGGTTCCACCTCTACGACGGTTGCTGCAGATACCGAAGTAGGGTGTTCTCCTGAAATCCTTCAGGCTACCACTGCCTCTGCTCCTGCCGGCGTTTCTGGCCTTTCCCCAGAGTCTGTGCCTCCGTCTACTCCTAGGACTAGTATAGCCAGGTCCTGGAGGAATAAGAAGAAGAAGAAGAAGAAGGGACCTAACCAATCATTAACACACTAACCAAAGAGCCACATGCTCTCTTTGACACCTGTGCCCGAGGTACAGGGTCGCATTCAATTGCAGAGTGATCCTGGCACCTACCCAGAGAAGGTAGCCAGCCTGATCTCTGCCAGTAGAACTAACCCTCTAACCCCTAGAAATTGTGATACTAACACTCATGTAAATGTCATAACTACCTCATTGCATTTCCCTCCTGGTAAATTAACCACTCATCATCCCAATGCATCATTACCTCTCATTATGTATTTTAACAATTCCGTCGCTGAACTGCTGCTGTGCGTACCACACTCTGGAATGATTGCGTCTTCATTTAACTGTATTGAGTAGGTTAGGCTAATGATTTAGTACCAGGGCATTAGGTTAGTAGCAATGTAGAATTTTCAAGTTAACCTTATCCTAGGGTGGTAGAGTAGACTGTCGTCACAGACAACCCGTAGTTATTACTTAGGCTAGATTACATCCCTACATTAAGTTAGTACACTTAGCATCTTTGCCTATAAGTTAGGTAGGCCATTGTAGTCAGCCGTATCGCTGCTCAAAAAACTTCAAGTTAGAGTAGGAGAACTGGGTTGTCGAGGCGATCAACTTATTTAAGCCAAGACCTTCACGCCCGAAAGGGAGTGAATGCCTTCTTAACAGGGGGAGCTGCTACGTCTATAGAACGCCTCGCTTCCAGCAGAGTTTTAGTTATATTTAATTATAAAAGTAGCAGCCATGCCGTCTCCTGAAGCTACTGTTGTTGGGAGAGTGGGTATGTCGTAGGAATGATATTTCCGGTCTGACGGAAGCTTAGGGTAAGAGAGGCAAGTCACAAGAGTAGCTAGGCTTCGAGATGGATTTTAGGGACTTCTACAATAAGACCTATTTTCTTCCCAATTTGCTGGCGTTGTGTTTACCACCTTTTTCAGGCAATGCTCGAGGCGGGTTTTTGGAAGCCCCGTGATTCGAAACCACCCAGTATCGCTCTCAGTCGGTCTGCGAGACGTGATCTCGACAGAGGTCAAATGGCCAGCCTCCCAAAATTAGGCCTACCCACGACGTACTGGTGGACACGAACCCCAGACCTGAACAGAGGTCGGACCGCATTCTTCTACAAGGATACACTGAATATTGCATAAAGGTACGTCTGAAAGTGTAAACTTCAACCCAGCACCTTTTACTACCATAACGACTCTTGCTAAATTCATTTTCAATTCTCATTTTTGACCCCTTCTACATCAAAGCCCTTTTGTCCTCATCGGGCCACGTGCTCCCGTTTGTGACTTGTTAAAGACCAAGCTTTCGTGTATACCTCAGTGAACCATTCAAGTTTACCTTCCCCAAATGTTAGAGAATTAATCAGCCTTAATCAAAGCAAGAAGTCATTTTTCCTTTTATCTCGTTTAATCTGGGATTCTTTTCCAGATTCCATGAGTCACGTGCCGTCTCTCTCTGCCGCAAGTGTGCATTAACCCCAAGTGTATGAAAACCAGCTATACAGCTCAATGGAGCCATCATTTACCTTTTCTCCAGCCCAGCACGGGCCTTTTAGTAAATAAATAGTTGTTAAGTAACGAGCTGAGTTTTCTGGCGACCTTCCCTCTAAAGAAATTCAATAACTATCAGTTTACGGTAAGTTAAAGCAATTCCCCTCTTGAAATCCCAATTATTTCCGTTTACATATCTAGCTTCTCTCAAGGCCCTATATACGTAACAATATATATATATAATATATATATATATCTATATATATATATATATATATATATATATATATATATATATATATATATATATATATATATATATATATATATGTGTGTGTGTGTGTGTGTGTGTGTGTGTGTGTGTGTGTGTTTTATATTACACACACACACACACATATATATATATATATATATATATATATATATATATATATATATATATATATATAAATTTCTAATTTTTAAGATTGTGCATTTCTGTGATCATGGCGATGCATCAAATAATAAATGGGATAAAGGATTCAAAGTAAGAAGCTTGATTTCGAAGATTTAGAAATCATTGACTCAAAATGCAGCATTTTAGGAATGTATTAGTGTTGATGAAATCATGGGCATAACTAACTGAAACAATTTATCCAGGTGAAACCTATAAGGTTTGGATATAAACTTTAGGCACTTTGTGGGACCTCGGGTTACTGTTATAATTTTGATCTTTACCGAGGTAAGACTCCCCAACAAGAACAGAATGATGCTTTAGCACTGGGTTCAAAAGTAGTTTTGAAAATGCTTGATACTGTAGCTGATCCAGAATCTCATACTGTCTTTTTTGATAATTATTTTACTGAATATGAATTTTAGTCCTCCTATGAAGTACTAGTTTTCAAGAATTGTGAAATTCGTTTGAAGAACTGTACATTGAAATCAGCTCATGGGATGAAAAAAAGAAACAAGAGGCTCATATGACTACAGGTGTGACACCAGTGAAGATGTAGTACTGATGGTAAAATAGCTAGATAACAAAGGTGAACGTTGGAACTAATTACGACACTAGAACCCCTTGCAAAGGTACAGCATTGGGTGAAGTCATCAAAGTCAAAAGGAAGCGCTTCTCAACCAAATGCAATTTTCAACTATAACAAATGCATGGGTATTGTAGGATACCATGATTGGTTGGTAGGGAAATATTCTGTTTCTATTCGGGGCATTGGTGCATCAAGGACATAAAACATACAGCTGAGTTTATTAGATTTCAAAAGGGTAATCTCTGTAGCTCACTTGAAGTTGGCTTGCATGGAAGCATGGAAGGCTTAGTAGGAATACCTTGTGGTAAAGACCATATTATTGAAAAACGCAACAGTCAACAATGGTGTTTGAACAAAACATATACAGCAAATCTAAGGACCTCTTGCCCTAAATGTAATGTGACTCTTTGTATTGAATGTCCCATCTCTTATCATAAAAGAAAATAAGTTCATAAAATATTACAATAAAAAAAAAGTAAATTTGGCTTATAAAATTAAATTTTTTCAGCTAGAATATTAGATGAGAATTCAAAACATTCAACTAGATTGATAATATGTATTTGTTTATCAATTTACTTTATAGAAGATACTTTATTTAGGAAATATAAACCTAACACCAATTATCCCAGTGTCCTCAATTGAGGAAAGCTTGAACACGTGATTTTATTATACCCCTTTATCCCAGCGTCCTCATTTGAGGACAGCTTATTGTAAGCTTACCATTAGAAATAGATTTTTTCTTTCAACTTCATATGTATTCTTAACCCTTAAATATACAATATTTTGCAAAAAATTCCAGAATTTCATAAAATACAAAAGTTGGGATTTAATGGGTTAAGTAATGCCTACACTGCACCGAATGAGGTGAACTGACAGCACTAACCCCTTACGGGGCTGAGGGGAAGGAAGGTTCAATGGATGCTTCGTTTTCTCAATTGTTTTTCATATACATATATATATATATATATATATATATATATATATAATATATATATAATATAGTATATATATATATATATAATATAGATAATGTATATGTATAAGCATATGCTCTGCTTGAGATACTATGGCTAAGTAATAAAAAGAGAGGACTGGGGAACCAATCAAGAGAGCTAAGGATATGCCAGAGATAGGAAGAAGGAGTGTGGGGGGTCGTCAACGGATCAGATAGATCGATAGATGTGGTGAGGAGGGATATGGGTGAGGTGGGACTGGGGGGAGGAAGATGCAAGGAATCGAAAACAGATGGAGAAAGCTGACTCGCGCGCGACCCTGCTATATATACAGCATAATGTCGAAAGAAGATGAAGAAATCCATTAAATGAAAGAGAGGAAGTACAAGGTGGAACGGGGAGCAAACTACAATCATATGACGAAGTAATAGTTAGTGGGGTTAGACAGCAAAGTTGAAGAAAGGAAGAAGGAAAGGATGTAAAGTAAAAGGCTATAAACGTCCGGTTTTTTTTGTACTGC
>NC_061104.1:52237700-52252015 GCF_015104395.2 Macrobrachium nipponense | reverse complement strand
TCAATAACTTGATCACGTAGTATGTAGAACGTGATGTTATGTATAAATAAAGAAATAAAGGTTTTTATACATATGTATATATATTCTGATTTTAGCTCGTTCACTCCTGGAAAACGTAGTTAACACTGAAAAATTTGTCCTTGAATGGAAGACGAGAGATCAGAACAATAAGAAGGAGGAATTTATGTAAAGCTGGACTTCAGTTTTAAAATGCACTGTATTTACATTAATTTACAGAGGTCCAGGAGATTTAAAATGCAAGCTTGCTCCAAGGGTTTCCAATTCCTACCACAGTCAGGCACGGTGTTTGCCTGCAAAGAGAGAACACTGGCATAAGGCGGGGGCCATACGAGGGCGAACGTTTCACACTACTTTCTTTCAATCAAAGTTCACAGGCCACTCATGGGGAAATGAAATGACTGGAAATTTACACAAAGAGAACTATTTCATTGCTTGAATTTACTAGGGGAATGTTCACTAGTAGTATCACAAGAGGAGTAATCACAGAATTGAACCCAGATGGAGAAATGAGAAACTAAACAAAGGAGGGTTGCCATTGCCTTGGAAAAAGGAATTGAAATACAGACAAAGGTAAAACAATTCCCTGACTGAACTGGAATTACTCTCACAGTACCTGGATCCTGGGGGGCTTGAATGTAGTCTTCTCCTTGATGTTTCTATGCACTATGGACTTTTAAAAAATACTTGGGACTTCCCAGAGGAGAGCAGGGGAGAAGGCGGCGTCTGGAGGGTGCAGGTGAGAGAGCTCTGTCCTCTCTTAAAGGTCTGGTATGCTTCTGAGAATGAGCCGCTGGCCTCTGATCCTTTTAAATCCTCATCTCTTTAGGGGGTAATTCTGACAACCAATGGGAGAAGAGATAGCTTTTTCGAGAGAATGGATGCTTAAGTTCAAAGGGGCAACTTGCATATAGACAAAGATGCATGAAACTTGGTAAAAGGCTTTACTTTCCTTTGTTCGGGCTTAAAATCTTGAACAATATATATATATATATATATATATATATATATATATATATATATATATATATATATATATATATATATATATATATATATATATATATATATATATATAAAATATATATATACTATATATAGCTATATACATATATTGGAAATGATGTAGAATAACATTTCGTATTATCTCAGTGGAGGAATAGGTAGGGTTTTGAAAAATTGAAAAAGAAAGGATGTAAGCCATATGACTGGTGAATAGGTGAGTAGAACAACAGTTTGTTTTTGTATTCTTGATTAACTACTTGTTATCAAACAGGTGCTTGAGAAAAAACGGATGATGATTTAATTCAGGGAAATGAAAAGTGGACTGTGTAGAAGGTAAATGATTTTTTGAGGATGATTAGAACATTTGACTATGAGATCTAAACTTGCTACATGTAAATGAAGAAGTAAGTGGTTTATTGGTCCCAGACAAAGTTATGTTGTCTATATTGGTGGAATAATAGGCGAAATCAGAGAACTGATAGTTAGGTACATAGTTGTAGGACAATGAAATGGTTATGAACAGTGCTAATAGGCTGGTTTTTGGCAGATCTTACAGAGCTCATTGGTGGTGTTGAAGAGAAGCTGCAGAAACTGGTGAATAGAAGAGAGTTTCTGGTGAATATGGTCTTGAATGAACTAACGAATGTTATAGTAGATTCACATCAACCGCGCATATGATGTCTAGGCGAGTCCCTCACGACGCTCCTGATTGGCTGTTGATAAGCCAATCACAGGACTGGAAACTCTCTGTCTCTCTCGAGAGTTCACATTGGTAGGATCTATGTTCCACTTCTCCTGAGGGATACGTCTTTCAGAAGTATCCCTCAGGAGAGGTGGAACATACATCCTGCCTATGTGAATTCTCTCGAGAGACTGAGAGTTTCCAGCCCTCTGATTGGCTTATCAACAGCCAATCGGGAGCATCATAAGGAACGGGCCTAGGCATCAGATGCACGGTTGATGTAAATCTACTAGAGTATGGATTGAGGAAGAATGAATAAGGTTGATTTGTTTAGTTATTTGGGAGTGAATGTAATGGATGATGGGTGAATGAGAGAAGAGATGGCACGCAAAATAGAAGCAAGGAAGAGAAGAGCGTGAATGGAAACACAAGTGTTTGTGCATAAAAAGCGGTTGATTTCGCGGAAGTTGTCTTCACCAGCGACTCATCCATTAATCAACAATGAGAGGGAGGGACTATTGTACGGGTAGAGGCAAAAATTCAGAGAGGAGTTTTGGGTGGAACAAGAATTTGAGGACGAAGAAACATCATAGACGAAATAGAGGCCATAACAGAACCAGATTCAAGAAAATGAGCAAACTAAGAATTCAAGGACAAACTAATAGAAAAGAAAGAATCAACTGAATCAGAGTCACGGATAAACCTGACTCTCAAAAGACTCGGAGTCTCACTGATAGACCAAGAGTTTCAACAGACTCATAGTCACCGATGAAACAAAATTTTCAACCAAATCAGAGTCGCTGCTAAATCGAGATTTTCAACAAACTCGGTCACTGATAAACCAATTTTTTTCATCAAACTCAGAGTCACTGATAACCAATTTTTTTTCGACAAACTCAGAACCACTGATAAACCAAGAGTTTCAACAAAATCTGAGCCACTGATGAAACAAAATTTTCAATAAAATCAGTCACTGCTAAATCGAGATTTTCATAAACTCAGTCACTGATAAACAAACTCAGTCACTGATAAACCAATGTTATCAACAATCTCAGAGTCAGTAATAAAGCAAGAGTTTAAACAAACTCCTAGTCATTGATAAATCAAGGTTTCAACAAACTCAGAGTCACTAATAAATCAAGAGTTTCAGCAAACTCAGAGTTACTGATAAACCAAGAGTTTCAACAAACTCTGAGTCATTGATAAACCAAGAGTTTCAAGAATCACAAGTCATTGATAAACTAAGAGTTTCAACAAACTCTGAATCATTGATAAACCAAGAGTTTCAACAATCACAAGTCATTGATAAACCAAGAGTTTCAACAATCACAAGTCATTGATAAACCAAGAGTTTCAACAAACTCTGAATCATTGATAAACCAAGAGTTTCAACAATCACAAGTCATTGATAAACCAAGAGTTTCAACAAACTCAGAGTCACTAATTAACCCAGAATTTCAACAAACTCAAGAGTCATTGATAAACCAATGTTTTCAACAAACTCAGAGACATTGATAAACCAAAAGTTTCATCAATCACAAGTCATTGATAAACCAAGAGTTTTAGCAAACTCAGAGTCATTGATAAACCTAGGATTTCAACAAACTCAGAGTCATTGATAAACCAAGAGTTTTAGCAAAAAATCAGTCATTGATAAACCAAGGATTTCAACAAACTCAGAGTCACTGATAAACCAAGAGATTTGAGTAAACTCAGAGTCATTGATGAACCAAGGGTTTCAACAAACTCAGAGTCATTGATAAATCAAGAGTTTCCCACAAACTCAGAGTTGGGGACAAACTTGGAGTCCTGGATTAACCAAGCCTTTGGACAAACAGTGAATCACAGACGAACCAGGAGGAGCCGCAAGGGAACCAAAAATCACTGGCGAAGGAACTGTGGGTCAGAGTAGAAAGGAAAAATGACCGTAAAAATTGCCGTTTCTCGCCTCCAGCGACGGGAGGGAGAGAGAGTCGATAGTAACGAACAGCCTTTAGTTGCTTCAGGGATCAAAAGGAAATAGTAGAAAGGAAGGGAGGGCGGTGAATGTAGTAAAACCAAAAATTCCAAGAAGAAACAAATTTTTTTTGAGATAGTGGAAGATAAGGTATAACAACCAAATGTAAAGAATTGGCCAAATTCATTATTACAATTCTCAGTTCTGTGCTTAAGAATAGTTCTCTATAGATTATTTCCAAGAATTAACAAAAGCATAACTAAATAAGTAGACTAAATGCATATTAGCAGGTTTTTAAAGAAGATTATTAAGAAAACGAGTGCAGAAACGAGTTGAGATAAAAAGCAAATCACAAAGGAATAATGAATAATGTGAGTGATTTTTTTCGACACAAAAATTGTGAACCAGCATGAATCAACTCCTTAAAGAGACTTAAGATGGAATAAATTGGAGAATAAATATAGTAGAAATAAAGTTATTCTGACGAATAGAAACAAACTTTCAGGTTAGGTTATAAAGAAAAAAATATTTCAATTACATTTTAAAAAATCAATGAATGATATAAACAGTAAAATTATTTAAATGAATTTTTTTTATTATGAACTTTCAAGAAGTGTTATAAATAGTCAAATATTTCAATTGAATTTTTCAAGAGGAACTTTCAAGAAATGTTATTAACAGTAAAAATATTTCAGTTAAATATTTCAAGATAATCTTTCTGGGAGTGGTATAAACAGCCAAAATATTTCAATCAAGTTTTTCAAGAAAAACTTTCAAATGTTATAAACAGTGTAAATATTTCAGTTGAATTTTTCAAGATAAACTTTCAAGAAATGTTATAAACGGCCAAAATATTTCAATCACGTTTTTCAAAATAACATTTCAGGAAATGTTATAAACAGTAAAAACATTTTAACTGTACTTTTCAGGAAATGTTATAAACATTAAAAATATTTAAAATAAATTTTTCAAGATAAACTTTCAGGAAATGTTACGAACATTAAAAGTATTTAAACTAACTTTCAAGATAAACTTTCAGTAAATATTATAGACAGTAAAAATATTTCAGTTAAACTTTTCAAGATAAACATTCAGCAAATGTTATAAACAGTGAAAATATTTTAATTTAATTTTTCAAGATAAACTTTCAGTTAATTATGAGTAAAAATATTTCACTATATTTTTCAAGATTAGCTTCCAATAAGTATTATAAAGAGTAAGATTATTTATATTATTTTTCAAGATAAAATCTTTGTAAATATTATAGTGTAAAAATATTTTACTATTTTTTTCAAGATAATCTTTCAGTAAATATTATAAGGAGTAAGAATATTTCACTATTTTTCAAGATAGGTTTTCATTAAATATTATAAAGATTAAAAATATTTCACTATTTTTTTCAAGATAAGTTTTCAGTAAATATTATAAAGAGTAAAAAAATTTCAACTTATTTTTCAAGATAAACTCCCAGGAAATTATATTAACAGTAAAAATAGTTCAATTAAATTTTCCAAGACAAATTTCCAGTAAATATTACAGACAGTAGAAATATTTCACTTGAATATTTCAAGATAAACTTTCAGTAAATGTTTTAAACAGTAAAAATATTTCATTTGCATTTTTTAAGATAAAATTTCAGGTCATGTCATAAACAGTAAATATTTCAATTGAATTTTCAGGAAATTTTGGTTTATAAAACAGTAAAAAATTTTAAAAACTAAATTGTTCAGAAAAACTTTCAGATAAATGTTATAAACAGTGGAAATATTTCATTAAATTTTTCAAAATAAACTTTCAGAAAATGTTATGAACAATAGAAATATTTCAGTCAAGTTTTAACTTGCATAGAGAGAATATCGACGGTTGATGTGATATTATTAACCTTTTTGACTGATATTTGAATTATTTTTATTATTATTATTATTATTATTATTATTATTATTATT
Source organism: Macrobrachium nipponense (assembly GCF_015104395.2). NCBI lineage: Eukaryota > Metazoa > Arthropoda > Malacostraca > Decapoda > Palaemonidae > Macrobrachium > Macrobrachium nipponense. Next base: position 52,246,407 of record NC_061104.1, on the reverse strand, counting down.
ATTATTATTATTATTATTATTATTATTATTATTATTATTTCAAATTCACATCCGTAATTATTAGATCTTCAATATAATTGCGTCTTAATCCACATTTTGACATTCTAATCTCTCCAGTAATTGTTGGGAATAATAATTAACATAATAATAATAATAATAATAATAATAATAATAGTGACTCTGACAGAATAACCGAAAACCCCGCCCAGGACTTCACTCGAAGGACAAGTAGAGATTTGAAGGAGAGTGAAGGACTTGCCCGAAGCGGAAAAGGGCCCCTCACCCCCACCCCTCCCCGCCCGCTGGCGCGCGCGCGCGCTTAAAGGCGTTGTAGGCGAATACCTGCCTGCCAGGGGCGGTTCTCGGGGAGTCCTTTGGGCGCTTATTTTAGGGCGGGGTCTCTCTTCATCGTAGGCCCACGCGGGCGGAAGGATGAGAGAGAAAGAGAGAACGACTTTAAGACAGATGCTGCTGGAAGGGAGAAATTTTCAAAAGGAGAGAGAGAGAAAGAGAGAGAGTCAAAATATATTGGAATGCTAGAGAGAGAGAGAGAGAGAGTTCTTCAAAACATGATGCTAGGAGAGAGAGAGAGAGAGAGAGAGAATAGATTTTTTTTGGGAGAATCTGACCATAACATAATGAAGCTGAAAACGGTTTTTTTTTCTTTCTTCTCTTTATTTTTCTCCTAAGTTTTTTGGGATGAAGATGCTGGACCCATGCCCTCTCCTACCTATGTGTTGACCCATCTCAGTCGACCAACTCGGGGTACATAATTTAATGCTGAAGTCAGCACTGGTAAAGTTCAGAACCAGGGTCCATGCAGTGTTATGCGTACATGAATTCATATTCGCACGCATATTATTATACATATTTATGTATATATACATACATACATATATTCTATATATATATGTGTGTGTGTATACGTATATAGTATATTATATATATATATATATATATTATATATATATTATATATATATTGTGACGAAGCGTTCCAAATATCGGGTTATGACACTCACCAACCATAGAATTCAGTTACCTCACAGCAGGCCAGATACCTGAACTTTCATAACGGATAAAATACGACCGAGTACCCCACAGGCAACAGTGATCCCTTAAAAAGCTTATTGAACTTGTGAAAACTCAGACTGTGTTCACCAAAACAAGTGTGAGTATTCATATAGGCTCAAGTTACTTAAGGGGCATCACTCCATCAAGCAGCTGTAATTGCCTCCCCGGTCTTAAATCACTTCAAGAAAATTGAAGGAAGAGCACAACCGATCACTTTGGCATGAAAGCAGATTTAATTCTATCACCGATGGTCAACAAATGGAACACTGTGAGAGATGTGTATTTCTGGTGATAGAAGTTCACTCTGGACGTGGTTCGGAAGTCGCGTAAAGCCGTTGGTCCCGTTGCTGAATAACCACAGTTTCCATGCAACGTAAAAGCACCATACAAACAAACAAACAAACAAAAACTCGACTTTTACTGGAAAACAACACAAAATTTACCTATAAATCACATTATTCAAGCAAAATGTAAACTGTTAAGAAATACTTTAGATTTGAAAAGAAATCTAAGTAAATGCAAATTGAATCACAAGTGGTAAAGTGTGTAATTAAATCAAGTGTGCAACACTAGATCATTAGAAAACGCTTACATTAATCAAACAAAATGTGAATGCAAAAACATGAAAACACAAAGATGAGTAAACGTATAAAAATTTACCAAAGTCAAAAAATGAAAAGAACCAAACAAGCAGGTCAGATGAAATCAAAAGTCCACAATGAAAACTTAAAATAATGTATCAATGGTATATTTTTAAGTCATGTCTTAAATTGTAAAAATATCCTTTTAACTTTCTGCAGAATTGTTACCAAAAGAGATCTTTCACAATATCTTTGGCTGCTTTCGTAGAACGCACTTAATAGGCCTGTTACTGAACACCCTAATAAGCTTTGTTATGAGACACTTATAACGTCGGTATAGGTTTTACAAATGCAATCCCATAAGAAATATAACATTTAAAAGAGTGACTAAGTACAAAATCTTTCTGTTACTTTACAAGTTAAAAAACCACGCTATCGAGAGAGAAAGAAAGGGAGAGAGAGAGAGTGAGAGAGAAAGCCTCTGTTGTAACTCAATCCCAAAATGCATGACGTCATTACAAGGCGAAACGTTTGGGGGCCGATACCCTACAACTTATATCACATGATGCAATTGATTGAGGTACGTTCTAGAAACTGTATGACGTAATAGTCATGTGTTTTTGTGCAATTCTCAAAATACATACGTGACCTGAACAGGAAATCGAATCGGACAAAGCATTTAACGAAACAAAGACGAACAATACGCGTTCTATACAGCCCTTGCAGGTGGCTAAACATGAGTAGCATGTTAAAAGAGAGAGGGAGAGAAAAAAAGACGAAGCGGCGAGTATTCTTATCTCAAGTGATGACAGGTTTTCCAACACAAGACGAAGAACTGGAGTCTTCCTTATCACTAACTGTTGACACAGCTGTCAACGCCAGCCGAGTGACTGATGAAAGCTTCAACATCTGGTTGGGAACAACGATCTCTCTTCTCATTCTACGTTGCTTTAAATATTGAGTAGAAGTTAATCTTTTTATGTGTAATCTGAACACTGCACACGATATTACAATAATTTATCACTGTTACTCAGAATATAGGATAACTAGAATGTTAAACATAATAGTAGGTGCTGTGAAAGATATATATTTTACAAAACAATATTATATATATATATATATATATATATATATATATATATATATATATATATATATATATATATATATATATATATATATATATATTGCTACGTCTATAGAACGCCTCGCCTTCCCAGCAGAGTTTTAGTGATATTTAATTATAAAAGTAGCAGCCATGCCTTCTCCTGAAGCGACTGTTGTTGGGAGAGTGGGTATGTCGTAGGGAAGATATTTCCGGTCTGACGGAAGCTTAGGGTAAGAGAGGCAAGTCACAAGAGTAGCTAGGCTTCGAGATGGATTTTAGGGACTTCTACAATAAGACCTATTTTCCTTCCCAATTTGCTGGCGTTGTGTTTACCACCTTTCAGGCGATGCTCGAGGCAGTCTTTGGAAGCCCCGTGATTCAAAAACAACGAGTATCGCTCTCAGTCAACTGCAGTCGGTAGTCCAGGACAGATGTCCAGCCGGCCAGCCTCCCAAAACTTAGGCCTACCCACACCCGGCGTACTGCGGTGGACACGAACCCCAGACCTGAACCGAGGTCAGGCCGCATTCTTCTACAAGGATACACTGAATATTGCATAAAGGTACGTCTGAAAGTGTAAACTTCAACCCAGCACCTTTTACTACCATACGACTCTTGCTAAATTCATTTTCAATTCTCATTTTTACCCCTTCTACATCAAAAGCCCTTTGTCCTCATCGGGCCACGTGCTCCCCTTTGTGACTTGTTAAAGACCAAGCTTTCGTGCATACCTCAGTGAACCATTCGAGTTTACCTTCCCCAATGTTAGAGAATTAATCAGCCTTAATCAAAGCAAGAAGTCATTTTTCCTTTGATCTTGTTTAATCTGGGATTCTTTTCCAGATTCCATGAGTCACGTGCCGTCTCTCTGCCCGCAAGTGTGCATTACCCCAAGTGTATGAAAACCAGCTACAACAGCTCCAGTGGAGCCATCACTTACCTTTTCTCCAGCCCAGCACGGCCTTTTTGTAAATAAATAGCTTTAAGTAACGAGCTGAGTTTTCTGGCGACCTTCCCTCTAAAGAAATTAATAATAACTATCAGTTTACGGTAAGTTAAAGCAATTCCCTCTTGAAATCCCTTAATTATTTCCGTTTACGTATCTAGCCTCTCTCAAGGCCCGCTATATACGTAAAATTGGCGAATCTTGCCTGGATTGAACCTAGCTTGCTAAAAAAAAAAAGCTTGTAAATCGCGTTATCCGTTGTAAAACGTAAACTGTAAATTATTTTACAAAAAGCAAATCAAGCACACTTGCAGGGAAAGAAGACACACTGACTCACGGTAAGGTATTTCCATTCATTAATATGATTATTCTATAACATGTAGCTTAAGGTACGTTTAAGTATTTTTTATTGTTGAAGTGGTCAAAAGAGCGTAGGTAGAAATCTTATTATTGTAACGGCGAACGCGCCAGAGATTTATTTTAGCAGCGAGCAAACAATTTGCCCCGCGAATTCTCTGTTACTTTGTGCTGTCCTCACGTAGGAGCTCACACTAACACGTGTGCAGATAGATGCCAGAAAGGACCAGATCAAACTAGGAAGTGCTTTGCCAGGGTTTATTGCTGTATTAGAAAGCCTAGTTAGTTAGGAGTGTTTTACTAATAGTTACGGCAAAAGAAGTGTACAATTCTTTTTGTCTTTTGTGTGATATGTTAGGGTATTCATTTTTAACTTAGTTTTCATTCCAAGTGTTGGTAACGCTTACCTCTCAGCTTAAATTCAGCTTAGAGCACACTCGCGCCTGCGCGGTCTCAACCAGCCTTCGTTTTCGCTCACAGCGGCAGCCATGTTTGTTATCTCTTTCAGAATTATTTAAACCATTTAAGCAAAGTACCTAAGTCTCAAAGTTTTAACGTAAATAATATCAATCTCGGTACTAGTATCTATCGTCCTGCAGAGAAATTAACGTAATTTCGTCTTGAATAAGAAAGTAGAATTTTGTGTTGTAAATTGCCTTCGCATTACAGAGAATCAGCTGATTCGCCGTCAATGCTAGCACACCGTGGTGCTAACCCGCTCTTCTCGCCTCACGTGTTTCACCTCACATCGCTCGCTGAGCGAAAATTTCATTTCACTTAACGTAACCTCATTTACAATTGTTTGCTAACATCGTTTTTTTCAAATCCTTACCGTAATTTTTCACTTGTCCTTACGTAAAGTTAACGTAAATCTTAAAAGTAGAGTCACTTGCAAGAATTGTTAACGTAAAACGCGTCTTTGTAAATTTCATATTGAAACGCAAATCATTTCATAAGCGCAAGCCGCTAACATTAACGTAAACATCGTTCACAGCGAGCGCGTTATCATTTTTCATAAAACGTTTTCAAAAGTAATTCTTTCAGTAAACGTTAACGTAAGTAAATCATTTAACGCAAGTTGCGTCATATTAAACTAACATTAGTAGTTCAATTCAAATATAAGGGAGTTCATTCATAAATCATTTTTCACCCCTCTCCGAGAGAGAGAGAGAGAGAGAGAGAGAAGAGAGAGAGAACCAGAACCCAGTATTCACAAAGCCAAGAGTACTACATCTTACCATTAATTATAGCATGCAGAATTAACATTATTTTAGTCTCTTGTGTCTTTCATTTACACAGCGTGATACGTACGCGCATGTGTCCATTGCAGTTTGCAAACATTTATTTGTTTCATTTACCGAGTACTTCAGCGAGGGACTGAGCATTTTCAATTATCATTACCTGTCGTTGCCTCCCGTTTAGGTGGTCTGGTTCATTTTTTATCACAAAAGACTTGCGTATACCGCAAGCACAATCGCACAGTGTGCCCACGCAAATTCATTACTTCCAGACAGGGAAGTCGTTACCAGTTTAGGACTGGCCACCACCAGTGCACGTCAGGTCTTACCATTTCACAGTGCCACTAATTCTTGACAACAATGTCCATCGACTGGCTGCTGAAGTTACTCCCACCTTTTACTTTCTCTCCTCCACCATTACACTCTGCCCTGACAGAGTGCCATTTCACTTCGGTATACTTGAGTATACTGCGTGTAGTGTCCGGGACACACCAGCACGATACCAGTGCTCAAAGGAACGCCTCCTCATAAGTGCCATTGCACCTGTACAGGCCGTACAGGTAGCCATTAAACCTGCGTGTCCGTCCTTACGGAACGCCAATTCATTAATGTCCGTGTACGAGGATCAGTGATCCTTCGGACCAATCAACGGAACGCCTCCCGAAGTGCCGTGCACCTGTATTTGGACCTACAGGTAGCCATTCAAAGCGTCTCCCAAGTTGGGAACGCCCGTAAGTGTGACGTACGCCGCACACTTCCTTTGATTTTTTCACCTCATCAGAAGGTGCCATTCACAAAGTGCCACCGAGCACCCAGTCTTTTCAGACTTCATTACCACGTCGCAGAACCCATTTCCAAGTGAGTGCCACTTTCCACAGTAGGCACTCCCATTCCATCCATTACCCTTCCTGGCCATTAATATCATTTTCCTCCGAGCCTCTACTGCAGCCTAAGGGAAATGACTTCCCCTGCTTCCCGCGACTTCTTTGCCAGAGAGCTAGAGAAGCTCGGAGCCCTCATAACTCTGGCAAGGAGCCGGTTACACTGGACCAGCACTTGATCAGTGGATAAAGACGTCAGCAGGCTGCCGCACGCCTGCAAGAAAAGAAAGTAAGAGAAAACCAGAGGACAGGCCAGAGAAAGCAGAAGAAAGAAGGCAAGGGAAGAGGAGCGAAAGCATGAGCTCGCTCTCAAGGAGAAGGAACTCGACATCAAGCGGGAGAAGGCCCGTAAGGAGAGTATCCTAGCTCAAGCCGCTCTGCCAGCTTCCAGCCCTGCACCCACTGTCTCTCTTAGTCCCGCCGTCTCTGGTCAGCCTGACATCCTTTCGATTTGCGAGCCTGGTCCTGATCCAGTGCCCGAGATAGAAATTTCTTCCGCACCATCTCAGCCTCTTACCCTTTTACCGCCTACCTCCTCCCTTTTGGAAGAGGTAAGCCCACCAGTTAACCCCGGACTTGTTTCCGAGGGTGATTCCACGGAGGATTCCTTAACCTCCCTACCTCAAATCACTGCCAGGGAGGACTTTTCACCTGTGCCAGAGCACACTGCCAGCCTTGGTGACTCCACAGATTCGCAACCTGTGGGGCCATCTCGGCCTTACCGTCCAGTGCCACGGAAGAGGTTCTGGAACACGTTCTGCGAGACTGTTGGCCGCAAGGGTCACATGTCTGCCAACTATGGAGGGTGCGCAAATCACAATATTCCTGCCATCGCAATGGCCGTCACCAATCCTTCTTCACTAGGACCCCCAGCTAAGGGCCCTATAACAGTCGCACCCCTCCAAAGCCATTATCAGCCAAGCCACGTCAGAGCCTACGACGACTCTGGCGCTCAAATCTCCCTGATACGGGAAGACTGAATCCCCCGAGGGGCTAACGTCGATAGACGTCACTTAATAACCATAGAAGGTATCAACCATATTAAACTGATCCTTCCGACCGTCCAATTGAGGGTCACCAGACCTCACTTCTCCAGAGTTTGTACCCTTGCAGGTTGCAAGCTACATTCCAGGAGGTTACGGCCTCCTCCTAGGGCAAGACATGAAGTCTCCCTCACCGTTCAAGAAGCCTAGGGGTCCTAACCCCACAACAAATCACTCCAAGGCAAGGAGTCATCGAAATTCTACTTCCTCTAGGAAGTACGTCCACCAACAGTCTCCCCCGTTACCAAGGAGGGAGATTGACCATTTCGCAGTTCTGTTGCAAAACCTGTAACGTAATAGGGCACTCTACTAATTGGGCCTAGGTGCCCTAGCAAACTACCAGCAGCGGACACTGTCCATTTTCCACAAGGCCTAGCCTTCAACAAGAGACAGGAGCCTCTGTCTCCCATTTCCAAGGGCACGCTGAGAGGTATTGCACCTCCGGTACCCGTCACAGGTCCAGTTGACCTCAACTCTCTGCCAGTGCCACTTGGCAGCACTGGGCAGTGCCAAGCTCCGTCCAGCCTGGACGTAGAGCCACCACCGAACTTGACCTCTGCGCCTGGCCCTGAGCTAGTGCCGGCGCCTAACCTAACCAAGGATCCTCCTACAGGAGATCTTCCAACAGGCATGGAGCTTACCGCAGCCCATGGCCAATCCAAAGTCCATGAGTCTTCTTCACCCTCACCACTGTCGCCCGAGGATGAACCTCCGGCAGACCTAACCTTCATACCTCCTCTGGAAAACCAGGAACTGCGCGACCAGGAGTCAGCCTGTAGTTTTCCCCTTACGACGGCTGTGCAGCAGCCCGGAGTGATGGGCCTCCCCTGCAGTAGGTTCCACCTCTACGACGGTTGCTGCAGATACCGAAGTAGGGTGTTCTCCTGCAATCCCTCAGGCTACCACTGCCTCTGCTCCTGCCGGCGTTTTCTGGCCTTTCCCCAGAGTCGGTGCCTCCGTCTAGTCCTAGGACTGGTATAGCCAGGTCCTGGAGGAATAAGAAGAAGAAGAAGAAGGGACGTAACCAATCATTAACAAACTAACACAAAAGAGCCACATGCTCCTTGACACCTGTGCCCGAGGTACAGTGTCGCATTCATTTGCAGAATGATCCTGGCACCTACCCAGAGAAGGTAGCCAGCCTGATCTCTGCCGGTAGCACTAACCCTCTAACCCCTAGCCATTGTAATACTAACCCTCACTTAAATATAATTACCTCATTGCATTTCCCTCCTGGTCAATTAACCACTCATCATCCCCACGCATCATTACCTCTCATTATGTATTTTAACAGTTCCGTCGCTGAACTACTGCTGTGCGTACCACACTCTGGAATGATTGCGTCTCCATTTAACTGTATTGAGTAGGTTAGGCTAATGATTTAGTACCAGGGCATTACGTTAGTAGAAAGTAGAATCTTCAAGTAACCTTATCTAGGGGTAGAGTAGACTGTCGTCACAGACAACCCGTAGTTATTACT
>NC_061104.1:52220200-52232700 GCF_015104395.2 Macrobrachium nipponense | reverse complement strand
TACAGTTATTTAAGAAGACGATTTTAGCATTTCAATAGACGCCCTTGACCAAAAGCAGACCGTATTGATTTACCATTAGCCCGTTAAAGACACCAAGTGTTACTCCATTTTCCTATTAGCATCAAACTTGTCCCTGGGGGAATATAAAATCCATATTTTAGGACTCAATTAGATTTCCTCTCCCAAAACCCAAAGCGGCCTTTTACGGCAAGGTGGGTTAAGCATTGTTATTGTTAGTGAGCTTCCGGAACTAAATGTCGGCATTGTTAAAAAACTTGCTTTATTTTCATTTCTGTTTTCGTATGTTGCTAGTCTATGAGAGATAGAGGAGAGAGAGATGAGACGATGAAGAGAGAAAAGTTATGTTAAGGCCTAAGGTAATGACTTAACATAAGTCGGTTATTAGTGGAATAGTCTCAAAGAATTACTTGTTAGTCCATTTCCCGAAGTCCCTGAGGACACCATGTGTCCTCACATTATATGTAAGGTAGCAGTTTTACTGTTGCACACGCCTTTCACAGTGTTTTTCTAATGATTTCGTCTAAAACTTTCCTTTTAAAATCTCTCTTCCAGTCCACCGCTTGTTTTGCTGGATTTACACCAACCCTCACAACCCGGTGGAGGACAGATTTAGTTCCACGTGTCACGTATTGCGTTGTTATGGTAAAGAAGTTCCCACAATGGGATGCGTTTGTTAATCTCTTCAGTTCTAGTTTCCATCCATTATTTCTTGTCTTGTTTTCGTTTTAACGTAAATAGGTTACTGTTCTACTTTTTGTTATGCCTTTCAACTATTTTGAATGTTTCCTATTAGTCTTGTCCTCGCAACCGTCGTGTTTTCTTAAGAGCATACATGCTCAGGCTCTCTAGTCGTCTTCGGTAACCTATTTGCCTGATGGATGGAATTAACTTTGTGGCTCTTGCTTGTACCCCTTCTCATCTATTTATGTCCTTTCTTAGTGTTGGAGACAAAACTGTACTGCATATTCAAGATGAAGTCTAACTATTGATGTGTAGAGCTGCAGCAGAGTTTCCTTGTTTCTGAATCTGAACTGCCTCTGTATGTATCCCACTAGTTTCTGTGCCTTCTTTTCTGCTTTTATGCACTGTTTTGTGGATTTTAAGTCCTTGGTAATAATGACTCCTAGCTTCCTCTTCTTGTTCTACACTATTTTTGTCATTCCCAAGCAACATGTAGTTGGCATGAGGGTTGTTTGTTCCTATTTGTAACCATTTACACTTATCCTAGTTAAAAGGCATTTGCTATCTTTTTTAACACTCTCCTATTTACTTTGGATCATTTCATAAACTTTCTTCTGTATCTGGGTCTGCTGCATTTATACCTAGCTTGGTGTCATCTGCATGTTTGGCTATACTGTTAATTAACCCTACATCAATGTCATTAATGTAATTAAAAAACAAGGCATGATTCGACCGTCACTTTCATCGGGACGTGTGCAAGATTTTCCCCTCATGCACAGGTGTTAAACATTATGTACCTAACTTAACGTGAAGTGGTCTTCGTAATTAATACTTTTTCTTATGTTCATTAATTCTCAGTTATAACTGGAAATGCGAAATAATTGAACAGAAACATTGATTCTAAATTCAGTACACAAAATAAATTAAAACATGTTGAAAATCTATGGTCAAATAGAGGCTAGTTTCATCAATGAAAACTAAAATAAATACGCTATATTTTATTATAAATCATATTTCTGTACTGCTTAACATGCCAATTACTTATTTTTTACATTTTTATTCTAATAAATAGTTCATAAATGTCCTATCCTAAAATTCGTGTATCTTCAACTCAATGCGAAACACCTATTTCAGACCTTTGTAGCCTCCATAGACCTTTCCTACCCACCAACAAGAACAACAACAGTAAGTGCAACAACAACAACTAAGTAGGTTGTTGGCTTACTCCCCGAGTAAGCGACAGGAGCGGGCCACATCTGTCCTTTTTGATTCTTCATCGTTTATTTTGTCTCTGATTTCTGTTACTTAGGCAGTCTTCAATCCCATAGTCCCTAAAACTTAACTTTTGTCGTTAGCTTGTTGTGTGGAACTTTGTTGAAGGCCTTTTGGAAATCTAAGTAGAGTATATCTATTGCACTACTACTGTCGTAAATACCAAGCATGTTATGAAAAAACTCCAAGAGGTTTGATAGGTAATAATATCTGTTTTGTCTGAAGCCGTGTTGACTCTTTAACCACAAGTTGTTTCTGTTAATGTGATTCATTATTTGATCTGGGATTGTGGACTCAAAAATCTTACAAACTTTAGACAGATTGGTCTATAGTTTCCTGCCTAGTCTCTATTATATATATATATATATAACTAATAAATTATATATATATATATATATATATATATATATAGATATGATATATATATATATATATATATATATAAGGGGTACAATACCTAGAGGAGTAGGAGAGAAGAGAGGAGAGAGAGAGAGAGAGAGAGAGAGAGAGAGAGAGGCCGCTAGGCTGCTGCACTTGCATAATTGTGCTTTGAAACGTTCGTTCCCCGCCATGGGGCTATTGTGTTGTAAAGTAATAATAATGATAATTAATAATCATAATCATTTTCATCAAGACTATTGATGATTCTGTTACCGCATCAATCGGCTGTTCTAGTTATCCTCAATGAACCGTGAGATGTTTTACTGATGCAAAAAGAGAAGGGATGTATCTGAATAATGCAATCTGCCCGTTGTATCATAACGGAGCCCAATGCAGCTCAATAATGCAGAGATTATTGGTGGAGAGGCACTCACGGTACATAGTCTCTCTCTCTCTCTCTCTCTCTCTCTCTCTCTCTCTCTCTGGACACTAGAACTGAAGAGATACAACACATCCCACTGTGGGAACTTCTTTACATACAAGATATGTGACACGTGGAATAGACTGCCACCAGAAGTTGTAAACAGCATTAGGACACTATGAATGAACAGTAAAACCTGCCCTAGAGATAAGTGAGCACACGATGTCTCCTCGGATGGACTAATAAGTCTTTTGAGACATCCTAGAGCCTAAGGATAGTGTATCAGTGAGGAACTCCAGACCAAGTATTTGTAACACTAAGACTTAAGCCATCTCTCTCTCTCTCTCTCTCTCTCTCTCTTGGCTGATTTCTATTTGGAGCTCTCTTGGGTCATTGGTCTGTTAACTTTGATGTCTCTGTTTGTAAGGGTTTTCAGCTGGTCATTTATCGGAATATTGATAAGAGGAATAAGAAAGAGAAGCTGCATAATTGATACCATTAACCTCTCTAATAACATCCAGAGTTGCCTCCTAGCCTACAAAAGGCTGAGGACTCGATTCCCAGTGAAGGGAAAATGATTTAAAAGGTGCACCTGCTATTTATCCCGTCATTGTACCTCATGCATTACTAAAGGTTCTTTGCAGTGTCCCCTCGGCCCTTAACTGCAACCCTTTTCATTCCTTTAACTGTGCCACCGTTCATATTCTCTCTCCTCCATCTTTCTTTCCACCCTCTCCTAACAATTTTTTCGTGGCGCATCTGCGAGGTTATCTTCCCATTACACTGCATAGTTACTCGTTGGACGAGTGGTTTTCGCGCTTGGCTGCCAATCCGGTGGTCCGAAGTTCGATTCTCAGCAAGGCCAACGCGGATTCAGAAGAATTTATTTCTGGTGATAGAAATTAATTTCTCGATATAGTGTGGTTCGTATCCCACAATAAGTTGTAGGTCCCGTTGCTAGATTACCAATTGGTCCTAGCCAAGTAAAAATGTCTAATCCTTCGGGCCTTCGCTAAATTTTATCGAAAAGTTACTAGAGTAACTTAGGATGGAAAGAATAGTTAGGACAAGAGAAAATTGATTGAAATTAAATACTTTAATTAAAACTTTATTTCAAGACTGAGCTATTGAAGGGTACAGCTTCATAAATTACGTAATAAATGCCCAGTCTACATTGAAGAAGTGTCCTGCTAGTTCCAAGACGATGCTCTTGACCTCATCTACTCTTCACTCCAAGTTTCCACACCTTTTAGCGAAACTCCAACCTACAAGGAAAAAGACTAAGTTTAGGGCGACTGAGTGTTGCCATCCCAAACTCACTTAATAACAAAAGGGGTCCGAGGCTAAACAAGAAACTTAAATGTCAAACTATTTTTATACTCGATACGCTATCAAATCACTGAAGGTTTGAAAAATTAATGAAGGGCCTTGCCTCAATTATTCTTTAAGTGTATAGTACAACTATCGCCGACAAAGTACAACATAACACCCTTGATCTGCATACATGAACTTACCCGAGTTAGGCAGCCAGCAGCGAAGATCTTGGAACTCACCGTCGTCCTCCACCATGTATTGTCCTTCCCTCGAACCCCCACACGACGAGCTTATGTGTTCTCCATGTTCCAATTTCGTTACCACTCTTACGAAGCTTGTGATTCAAACAGGAAGTCTCTTGAGCAGCATTACCACATATACCATCCGGGAAACCAGTCCATCAATAAAAAGTGAAATAAGTAGAATTGATCACCCGACGCAGCCGAACTATCGAATCCTCAATTTTCGTAACCGATAACGCTTCCGTCTTGTCTCGGCGACGGTGGTGGTAGTGAAGGGTCGTTAGCGTACTTTAGTACTGTCCTTACCCGAGCTTTTTCCGCGTTCCTTGTTAGGGGCCTGACGTCTGTCATTTAGTGACGTATCCAAGGACCGTGGAAACATGGAAGTCCATGCACGTACAGTCAAATTCAAGGGTTACTTACTCAATTGATTAATATTTCATTTAAATAAAGTTGATAATTCAATTTCTTTGAAAAATGTTTTATTTGTATTAATTTTTTGTACCTGGCGGGGCCGGGTGAGCATTTCTGAATTGTGCAACTAAGAATAAATAAAAAAACAAAACAAAGTTATACGAAATAATTTTTACAACACTACAAAACACATTAACCTTGTGTTGCTCCCAATTAGTGCCTTTGTTCCGTTCGCGACTTTTACGAGCAGCTGACTCTCAACGGTTGTAGTAAACTGTACGGTTTCAGGAACAAATTTCAGGAGAGACAGAGTCACTGTCAACGTTGATGGAAAGTATCTGTTAGGACTATCAAATTTTCAACGTGTCGTCTTACAATTTCTCCGTTGGATTTACGTACACTAACGCCTTTGTTACTTCATCAGTTCATGTGGTCTTTGTCAATTTGTACTATGATACCTAGCGGGTAACAAAAGGCTTATAAATCTGTTTTTATACTCACTAAATCTCCTACCCTTAATTCAATATAGATTCTTACCATACCATTTTTTCTAATCGTTGCTTGACTGATCAACGTAGCAGTAAATTCACCCAGATAGATTTTTTCCAAGTTAGCTTTCACTTTCCCAAGCTTACCAAACGAGAAAAACTGCCTCTTGATTATTGTCAAATTATATCACAGACACACCCAAGAGTCGTCCTGATCTTGAAATATTTAAGCTCATGAATTATACTCACACAAGGTACTTCATACCCTCACTATCATCTCTGGAGTCAAGGGACAGGCACGCTGTGGTCAAAATCTGATTTATTTAAAGCATTTCTGAAGGCGATTGGTCTCTTCTTTACGAGCAGTTTAGCCTCATCAATCAAGAATTGAAAATCATGTGTAATCCAAAAGTTATTTCGAATGCTCGAAGTAACTATGCCTTTTCACTTCTTACCATAGTTTTCAACAAACGCCACCTACCTTTATGTGCCTTAGCTGGGAATGGATGAAATTTTTAAGGACTTAATATTATGGCGAGCTTAAGATCAATGGTCTCCAAAATCATTTAGATAGTGATAGTTTGCTCTGACTCCCGCCACTATTGGGCTTCCATTTATCACTAACTATAGGAAGGGAACCATACTCAAAATATCCAATTCTAATGCCCTAATAAAGGATTTTTTATCATAAACCTGCATACAACCAGGATTTAATGGCTTTAGAACAAAAACAGATATGACCAGCACATATACCTTATTAGTTTTTGTTTATTTCTGTTCTGTCCCTGAACCAAGAGAAGGTCCACAATGGTCTAATGGCAACTATTCCTAAACGGAATACGCTCTGGGTTTTATTCTGAAATCTCTATATGCATTTTTTGATTAATTTTTACAGTTTCTTGCATCACGCTTTTAACAATATCAAACAGCATTTTAAAACCTTTCTTTACAACCACAAGCATTAATAATCCAAAACCTTTTCCTGAGTAAACCTAAAGTTTTTGTAAATTCCAGCGTGTCGCAGTTTACATGTAGGGTAATCCAAATTATCTCTAGCCACAAGGCAAATTTTTCCCAATTATACGGAACACCTCTCATCATAGCAGCTTTTAATTTACATAACTTACTTTGTACCCTATAACCCACTTCATCACGAAATAAATTTTCAACTGTGATATAAGGGGGTTCCTGAAAATTACCTTATCCAGCGTAATCATAAAACTTGGGGAAAGGCAGGCCTTTTGTGCATGCACTAAAAAGGTGAAGGTGCTACGAGGCAGTTTTCATTCTGTTCGTCAGAGATATTCTCTGGTATATTCTTTAGTCAGTTTTAATCTTTGTTCAACTTTTTAACAAAGATGAAGACAAGACTTAAAACCTTGACCGCCTTAACTAAAGGACGAAAACTTTGTTTTAACGGTATAATGGTTCAGAATTCAAAATGAGTTTGTCCTAACAGAGCACTCACGGCAGGCCGGCTTTGCACCGGGATAAGAACCCTCACTCTGCACTCTGATGGAAAAGTCTATAAATTTGGACTTGTTAAAAGAGCGTGCTACGAGCATTTTTCTCTGAAACACACCGGGGGGGGGGGGGGGGGGGGAAGACAGTCACTAGGGTTCTCATCACCACCTATTATGGTCGAAAATCATGTTCGATTAGAACAAAGAGTCGAAATATCATTTAGCCCTCTTGTTAACCATCACTGGCTTCCTATCTTTTTGCAAACTCAAACTCCTTAGACGTAATCCAACTTAGAACATCATAGAATCTGTGAAGCAATAAATATTACGAATCCGAATAGGAACAACAGCATTCTTTAGCTGTTCAGCTACATCTACGGCCGTCTTACTCCAAATGTACAGATATCAATTCCATTTACAGGAAGAGACTTTGTTTCTTAATTTCTTACCAAAGCACAGAATTCTTTGCCCCAAAATCAGCTTGGTGTCTGCTGAATTGACAGCACAAATATAAAGCACAGCCTAACATTCTTTACTTGGCTCCTTAATAGACCCAACAAATTGTACTCGTCACAACGATTACCGACAGAACGAAGGTACTACAATTTCTGAGCTCTTGTTAACCTTTTGGCAATCTTCGCCCCATTCTTTCATCATCTCCTGCTTAACGGGCGTATCACATCCAATATTCTTGTCATTCTGCAAGGAATGCATAAACAATTGCTTCGGTTTATAGCTTTAGGGTTTAATTGAAGTTCACGAGTTTTATCGTATCATTCTCTGTATTCCAAATTAGGCCAAAAAGCTTTGATTCTGATTCAGTGCAGTGTTTCAACTTATTAATTGTTCTCTAAGGGTACAGATTCGTACAAACTGCTTGTAATTCGAATCCAAATTCTCGGAAACTCGATACAGAACCATTTAATGCCTTAAAAACAAAACTTATCCGCATTGAAATGTTCATGGCTAATTATCCATGTAAGAAAGGTTATACAACACCTTTTTATGCTCAGTGGCTCTTCATCATCATCATCATTTACATTATGGAGCAATATTTATAGAGAGCTTATCATTAAACAAAATGGAGAATATCTCATTCCATAAAGGCACTCTTTTTCGGAAACGATAGCACAACAATTGAG
Organism: Macrobrachium nipponense; assembly: GCF_015104395.2. Lineage (NCBI taxonomy): Eukaryota > Metazoa > Arthropoda > Malacostraca > Decapoda > Palaemonidae > Macrobrachium > Macrobrachium nipponense. The sequence goes on along the minus strand of NC_061104.1, from coordinate 52,224,861 downwards.
AAATCGTTCTTGAGAGATATCCTTAAACCATAGAAAAAGTAACTTTCTCGTGGTCCTCCGTCTCTGAAGTAAAAGCTGAAAAAGGCTTTTTTCAAATCATAAGTCCAGCGAATACTTGTCAAAACCCTTAGTAGGTAGTGTTTGAAATCTGCATTTTATTATTCAAATTAGCTCCTGCATGGAAAACTGATTATGGGAAAGATTTTCTCATTTGTTCTTTCACTTAAATTCGATAGAAAGACAACCCTACACTTCGTCGTGTTAGAGTTGTTTCGGTGAACAACGGCATATGAGCTAGAAATGAAACATCTGGATTCTCCTCTAAGAATGAGGGAAGATCAGCAATACGTTCAATTACTCCCATCTTCAAATGGGTTCTGTATAACTGCATCGTATTCCTTTTAACCTCTCAGGCGAAAGCTTTTCTTTTTTGAGAATTGAGAACTGACACTGCAAGATTATGTTGGGCGACATTAATGTTGTATTTCCTTCTTCCATAAAGCGGGCACAACTACCTAACCTACTGTCCTTCGGATCTTCTCCGAATATCACTTAAGATGTTATCATTAATTTACTATTTTCCGTTGGTCAAAACAGATTTCTCTAGTCGTCTTGAGTATTCATAAGTGAATTGAATATGGATTCGAGGAATTTCGTCAGTCGCATTCTGACTCTTTTGGTCATCAAAAAGTTCCTTCTCTTTCTAGCAAAGTACTTATGTTTTACTATTAACGGTTAGTCCATAGAGACCGTGCCATCAGAATTACCATCAAATGGAATACATGAGCCAATTAATGTTCTCTAAAAACAAGAGGCACTCCCCGAAAGCATTAACCCCGACGGAGTTTCATAAAAGTAGAGTGGACATTTACCATTGTAACCGAATTCTTTCTGTGCAAAGTGAGAAAATATGGCTTTGATCCGCTACAAGCAAGATTGGTAATAGTCTGATAGTATCTAGAATCTTATAATGCTTATCTGCCAGGGTATGAACCTTCTCAACCAGGCGTCTGCTAATTTCTTTAATCCAAGTGCACAAGTTTGAATTAATTTCGTCACACAAAAATTGCCCTTAATAACTGCTTTCCCTGGCAGGAACATGACGGGAAACTCTACCATGTAGTATCATGATTCTTGACCATTAATTCCTTGAATCGTAAGGATTCACTTTATCAACGACTGAGCAGTTGGAATGTCTCGGAGACCCTTTTACTAGGTTGTTTGGGACCAGATCCTTAAACACTCTCATGAATTTTTTACGACCCAATTCTCTACATATACGTCCCAGTGGAGAGAATTACTCATAAATGCCTCTAAGCCTGGAACTCGTGTAGCATTCCGTTAGTATAGTTTTAACTACTTTTTTGGTATCAGCACTTTTTTAGGAGCATTAGCTTTATTTGCATTAGTGCTCATTTCGTATTTAACCTTATTAAGCACCCTTATTAGCTAAACCAAGGGCTAAAAGACATGTGAAATAAAATGACTTTCATACCACGGCCGTTAAATTTAAAATGACAACTTTAGCATATGTGAAACATAAAAAAACCACATTTATAGCAGCCCCCAACCGATGTAAGTTTCTTTCTCGCATTCTAGCGGACTGGGGTATTTCATACCCTCCTCTCATTTATGGTCATTTGTGGAATTACATTATCAATGGGACATAAAATGGATGTCACCTTAATTTCGAAACCATGGCACAACGACGTTGAAGAAAATCTTTTAGGACAACCGAGACTGATACAGATTTGAACGATTGGCATAACTAATTTCCCTTTCGTTTTCTCAGACTAGGTTTGGACTGAAGGTCCATAAGTCTATTATTTGCTTCAAATAGATTAATCCAAAATTTCTTTTCAAAGATGTTTCGACTTGTTTGTAATCGAGACAAGCTGACTTTTAATACCGTCACACAGACTTTCCCAAAGGAAAAATATTGTAACAAAACAAATCCTCCTTTATATCAAACGTCGAACCTGTTCCTCTAGACACATCTTCGCTTTATTCCAACTGATAGCCATCCCTAGCATTAGGGATTCTAGACTCAAATTGCACAAACCCTTAATACAGAGTATTGTTGACTAAGCTTATCACTAAAACCGTCTCGGTAGTTTTCATTTAGCAATTCTTCATTCAATCTTTCAAGGCAAGGGAATCTACCAGTTTCTTTGGCGGGCCCCGTTAACTTTTGAGAGGATAAGAAAAATGCTCAAACAGGAAAGGTCGTATTTGGAAAGAAGACTTTCAAATGAATTAACAAATTTATGATAAGCTGCGGTTCCCATCAAAATAAGGTATTTCTATGCTATAGGCAAAGTTTATTTTATGAAATAGAATGATGTACTGTCCTGCGGTGTGGAAGGAGTAAGGGGTTGCTGCTGCTACAGCAGACTGGTTGACAACGAGTGACTTCCCTATCAACTTCAAAATCGCCAACCTTATAACCGTCCAGAGTTCTTTTCATCGAACTTCCGCCTGTCGGTATACTGAACCGAACTCCAAAGTCTAGAAATTAAGCATAAAAACTATTTATCTTCTCATCCAGGAGAATTTAACTCTGTTAAAAGATCGCCTAACTTGTCCAAGATAAAATTCACATTTATATATCCAGTGGACCCTTCTCAATACTCTTAAAGTACTTTCGTTACAGAGGGCTGTCTCTTGCCAACTCCGGATACTAACCCGTACTTTACAGTCATCATCCGACTCTCCTAAAAACTCCGAGAAGCGAAGATTCTTGGTGTAGAATCAAGTTGCTCTAACTCACTAGCGACAAGAGAGTGAAATAATTGAAAAGGCTTTTCAGCAATAAATTTCAAATTACCAAAATTACAATATAAATAAGCTACCGACCAATAGTATACAAACAGGAACAATAAATTAATATCACACAAGAAAAATGGATTCAATTAGCTGTCGGGTTTAACCAAAATACCGTGCAGCAAACCGTGGGGGGGGTCCGGGGAGCAATGAGGTGAAGAGAGGCCAGAGCTGAAGCAGGCCCACGGTGGGCGCCATTCGCTAAATTTTATCGAAAAGTTTACTAGAGTAACTTAGGATGGAAAGAATAGTTAGGACAAGAGAAAATTGATGCAAATTAATACTTTAATATAAAAACTTTATTCAAGACTGAATTATTGAAGGGTATAGCTATCATGAAATTAAGTAATAAAATGCGGCAGTCTACATTGACGAAAAGTGTCCTCAGTTCCACGACGATAGCCCTTGGACCTCTCTTTCACTCCAGGTTCCCACCACTTTTAGCGAAACTCCACCTACAGGAAAAAAGACTAAGTTTATATGGACGACTGTTTTTGCCATCCCAAACACACTTAATAACAAAAAGGTACCGGGGGGGAGGCTAAACAAGAAACTTAAATCTCAAACTATTTTTATTACTCATACCGCTAAATCAAATCACTGAAAGTTGAAATTAATGAAGGGCCTTGCTCAATGATCGTTAAGTTATAGTAACACTATTCGCCGACAAAGTACAACGATAACACCCTTGGATCTGCATTACATGAACTTAACCCGAGTTAGTGCAGCCAGCAGCGAAGATCTTGAACTCAGCCCGTCGTCCTCCTACCAGGTTTGTCCTTCCACTCTCGAACCCCCACACGACTAAGCTTATTTTTCTCATGTTCAATTTTCGACACCTTACGAAGGCACTTGTGATTCAACAGGAATCCTCTTGAGCAGCATTACCACATCAGTACCTCCGGGAACGATCCATCAATAAAAAGTGGAATACAGTAAAATTGATCACCCGACCCCAGCCAACCATCGTGAATCCATCAAAATATTTTCGTAAACCAGATAACCTTCCGTCTTGTCTCTGCGACGTGGTGGTAGTGAGGGTCGTAGCGGTACTTTATACTGTCTTACCCGAGCTTGTTTCCCGCGTCCATTGTTAGGTCTGACGTCTGTCATTTAGTGACGTATCCAAGGACGCGTGAAACATGGAAGTCCATGCAAGTACAAATTCAAGGGTTACTTAACTCAATTGATTAATATTTAATTTAAATAAAGTTTGAGATTCAATTTCTTGAAAAATGTTTTATTTGTATTAATATTTTTGTACAGGGCCAGCCCTAGGAGAGCTGTTAATCAGCTCAGTGGTCTGGTAAAACTAAGATAAATTTAACTTATGGTTCCTCGTTGGTTGAGTGGTTTACGTGTCGCCTACCGATTCGGTAGTCCCCAGTTCGATTCTCCGCCCTCCAGACGTGGAATCAGAGCAATTTGATTCTGGTGATTAGAAATTAACTTATCGTTATAATGTCGTTCGGATCCCACAATAAGCTGTAGGTCCCGTTACCAGGTAACCAATTGGTTCCTAGCCACGTAGAGATATCTAATCCTTCGGGCCAGCCCTAGGAGAGCTGCTAATCAGCTCAGTGGTCTGGTTAAATTAATATATACTTGTAATCTTTCAAACCATTTTGTTGTCATTGTTCCTTTCAGCGCTGAATGACGTCATCATAGGTCCCAGCGACTGGCCTTCCCCCTAAAACCTATATTCCAATTCGTATTCCTATATAAGTTGAAAAGATTAATGAACGCGTGTATTCCCAAACCCACGACAACCTCTTCGCTTTTATTCTCTTGGAAGACAAACTACGCGAGGAGCGAATCCCACTGTCGTCTACAGGTAT
>NC_061104.1:52210200-52215200 GCF_015104395.2 Macrobrachium nipponense | reverse complement strand
CGTCGACGATGTCCTATGTCCAATTCCCTTTTTGAGATGTTGATTACCTGCTTCTCTTTATTGGCCGATTCCATCATTGGACTCTTGTATACGGCAGTTGCTGCTATAAAATTTTACCGTGACATATTCCGTTTTTCTATGGTTATGTTCATTTATATGGTTGAAAATAGCCGAGTTTCTGTTGTCCATACCTAACTGACCGTTTGTGTGTATTAATCTCTGGGGAAGTGATTTACCTGTAAATCCGATGTAAGATTGGTCACAGTCCTGGCATGGGTATCTCATATACCAGAGTCTTTGGCCGATGTCTTTTGTTGGTCGTTAATCAGGGATTTGGCTAAGGTTATTTGGGTAGGTAAATGCAAAGAAGGGTTGGATTTCCCAAGGGTGTGAAGTTACCTCCTAATTCCGTCCTCCAGTGGGCAATTTTTTATTTATTGTTGGGTGTGTCTCTGTCTTGTTCTTTAGGGGTCGTAGAAAATTACGTTTGCTTTTTAATTGCTTCCTAAATTTAATAATGGTCAGGAATACCTTTAAGATTAAAGTTGCTGGCGAATTATTTAAATTCTTTTTCAGGAAAATCTGGGGAACAAATTCGTAAGTCTTAATCTTAATTAAGTAATAGGTTTGCCTATCTACCCTATCTTGATAGTATTGTCTGATAGCTAAAGTAGTGAATATATTAAAAGTGAGAACGTTGGTTTTCTGTCTATGGTAAATTTGTATTCTGTCGTGTCTCTGATTATTAAAACATCAGAAGGAATTTTGTTGTCTGTTTCCATTCAACTTTTAAATTTGATGCTGGTGCACTTAATGCTTTTACTTTTAGAGGATTTCATTAAAAATTACACCACTTATTATCCCAAAATGTTAGTATGTCATCAACGTAACTCATCCACAGCAATGTTTTTTGGGGTTTAATTTGCATTTATTACTGTAGTTTCAAAGTATTCCAATGTACAGAATAATAATACAATGATACCATTATAATACAATAAATCAGCAGTATATATATATATATATATAATATATATATATATATATATATATGTGTGTGTGTGTGTGTGTGTGTGTGTGTTTGTGTGTGTGTGTGTGTGCATGTATAAACTTACATACATACAAACTAATCGTTAAGTTAGTTTCCAGCAGGGGTAAAATATAGCTTTCCCCATTTCAAATATAAATACTCCTTACCGTCCTCATTCCTTGGTGTCAAGAGAATCTTCGCCAATTTAGGGTCTCACCTATTACAGATCTCTTTGGAAATCACACCTTAACTCAGTGAGCTTGCTAATCCACATATGAACTTCAGTTGGTTGTAAATAACGTCCTTCTTGTTGTAAAAACCTTCAGTTTTTGATAGGAATTCAGTCCACTTTTCCTTTTAATTTTCGAAGCTCTTTGTGTTTTTAACGTGTTTCTGTTCCTTTAACTTTCTTAACTTATTCTGCTTTTATATTTCATGAATTTTATTCTGCATTTAAATTCCATGAATTTTATTCTGATTGGAAATTTCATGAATTTTATTCCGTGTTCAAATTTTATGAATTTTCATTCTACCTTTAAATTTCATGAATTTTATTTTGTTTAAATTTCATAACTTTTATTCTGTGTTTCAATTCCATGAATTTTATTTGTTTAAATTTCGTAGATTTTATTCTGCCTTTAAATTTTATGAATTTTATTTTGTTTAAATTTCATTAATTTTATTCTACGTTTAAATTTCGTGAATTTTATTCTGCATTTAAATTTCATTAATTTTATTCTGACTTTGAATTTCATGAATTTTATTGTGTTTAAATTTCATGAATTTTATTGTGTTTAAATTTCAATAATTTTGTTGTTCTCTTAAATTTCATTAATTTTTTTCTGCTTTTAAATTTCATTAATTTAATTCTGCATCGAATTTCTTGAATTTCATTCCTCGTTTACGTTTTATTAATTTTATTCTGCATTTAAATTTCATTAATAATCTTTCTGCGTTTCAATTTCATGAATTTTATTTTGCTTTTAAATTTAATGAATTTTATTGTTTTTAAATTTCTTCAATTTTATTCAAGGTTGAAATTTCACGAATTTTATTCTGCGTTTAAATTTTATCAGTTACTCTGTCTAAATTTCTTCAGTTGTTAATCATTTAAATTTCATGAATTTTATTCTTCGATTCAATATTATGAATTTTATTCTTCGTTTCAATTTTATCAGTTACTTTGCGTTTAAATTTCATGAATTTTCGGTGGCCAGAAATTCAAATGACCATCTTGGAACATTTTACGTAAGCAACTAGAAACAACCTCCGTAAGGGGGTAAGTGCGTTCAGTTCATCTCATGCGGTACACTGTAGGCATTACTAAGGTTCTTTGCAGTATTCAGCGTTTAACATTCACAAATTTCCGTTGGCCAGAAATTCAATTGACTATTTTTGAAATTTTTACGTAAGCAAATAGGAAATAATCCCCTCATGAGGTGCACTGTAGGCATTACTTTGGGTGCTTTGCAGCGTCCCTTTGGCCTCTACCTGCAACCCCTTTCATTCCTTTTACTGGTCCTCCGTTCATATTCCCTTTCTTGCAACTTAATTTCAACCCCCTCCTGACAATGGATTCATAGTGCAACTGCTTTGAGGTTTTTCCTCTTGTTTCTACGACTCTCAATCCTTTCCGCTGCCAATTCAGTTCCTCGTTGGACGAGTCGGTTACACACTCGACTACCGATCTCAGGGTTCGGGTTCGATTCCCCGCTCTGCCAATGCGAAATCAGAGGAATTTATTTCTGGTGATAGAAATTCGTTTCTCGATTTGGTTCGGATCCCGCAATAAGTTGTAGGGCCCGTTGCTAAGTAACCAATGGGTTCCTAGCCACGTAAATAAAAATCTAATCCTTCTAGTTAAACTAAGGTATACTTTTCCACTGTCAATATCCATTTTAGTGCTGAATGACCTCAATAGGTCCCAGCGCTTGGCTACAATTCAAGTAGACTTCATCGACCCGAGTATCGACCGAGACTGAACTTCGTTTCACTCGTAAAGAAAGCGCGAGCACCGTGGGTTGGTCACGTGACCCCACAGCCCGGGACCCTGTGTCTAGATAGGCAAGGTAATGAAATTTAGCCTTAGAGCCTGGTGAAAGGTTTTGTTGGGGTGGGGGGAGTGGGGGGGAAAGAGCTGTTTCTTTAAAATGACGTTGTATGTCACCGTGTCCTCTGTTTTTAAACTTTGTTGTCGTTTATTTTTTCTTGTTTTTTCTGCATTTATTCTATTTGATAGGGCCGTATTCACCTAGCCCTCCTCCTTCTCCTCGAATACTTCTTCTTCTTCTTGTTTGCTTATTTATTTTCAGTGCCTCATCTTTATTTATTAAGGTCTCCTCCTCCTCCTCCTCCTTCTCCTCCGCCTCCTCCTCTTCTTCTTCTTATTCACTTATTTTCTCTTAAGTTTTTTTATTTAGTAGTTATCTTATTTCCCTAGTCCTCCTCCTCCTCCTCCTCCTCCTCCTCCTCCTCCTCCTCCTCCTCTTCTTCTTCTTCTTCTTCTTCTTCTTCTTCTTCATTTTTGATTTTTATTTTTTCCTTAGCGTCGCATTTTTTTCTTTTTCATTTCGAATACAAGCCTCACTTTCTATCTACCTTTCCTAGCTCCCAGATTCCCCTCTTCACTTCCATCGCCACCTTAAACCATCACGGTCTTCCCCTGTTCTACCTCTTTATAAGCATAGTAAAATGGTTCCTCCTTTGTGGAATTGAATAGAAAACGAAAAACAAAGGGCACTGGTAAACACATTGATGATCTCAATGAAAAATAGGGCGATGCTGAACTAGGGTCCTTGTAGTGATTCTGGCTTTTGTTTTTGACTTAATTAATTGTTTTTGGGCTTTCTCATTATTATTATTATTATTATTATTATTATTATTAGTATTATTATTATTATTATTATTATTATTATTATTGATTTTATATATGGTCTTTTAATTCTTCTTATTATTCACTTCTCATCAGGGCTGATATTTGCTAATAGCTGGCCGATGTTCATATCTTGCTTAAAAAAATGTCATCTAAAAATACTAATTTATTGATATGATAACTTAAAGTGGTGTATGGTCGCCGTTATGGTTATTATTATTATTATTATTATTATTATTATTGTTATTATTATTATTATATTTATTTTAGGTTTTTTCATCATTATTATTATAATATTTTTTTTTTTTTTTTTTTTTTTTTTTTTTTTTGCTCTATCACAGTCCTCCAATTCGACTGGGTGGTATTTATAGTGTGGGGTTTCCGGGTTGCATCCTGCCTCCTTAGGAGTCCATCACTTTTCTTACTATGTGTGCCGTTTCTAGGATCACACTCTTCTGCATGAGTCCTGGAGCTACTTCAGCCTCTAGTTTTTCTAGATTCCTTTTCAGGGATCTTGGGATCGTGCCTAGTGCTCCTATGATTATGGGTACGATTTTCCACTGGCATATCCCATATCCTTCTTATTTCTATTTTCAGATCTTGATACTATCCATTTTTTTCCCTCTCTTTTCTCTTCAACTCTGGTGTCCCATGGTATGGCGACATCAATGAGTGATACTTTCTTCTCGACTTTGTCAATCAACGTCACGTCTGGTCTGTTTGCACGTATTACCCTATCCGTTCTGATACCATAGTCCCAGAGGATCTTTGCCTGATCGTTTCTATCACTCCCCTTCAGGTTGGTGTCGGGTACCACTTATTGCTGCAAGGTAGCGGATGTTTCTTGCACAGGCTCCAGTGGAGGGCTTTTGCCACTGAATCATGCCTCTTTTTGTACTGGCTCTGTGCGAAGCCGGGCATTCGCTTGCTATGTGGTTTATGGTTTCATTTTTCGTATTGCACTTCCTACATATGGGAGAGATGTTATTTTCGTCTATCGTTCTTTGAACATATCTGGTTCTTATGGGCCTGATCTTGTGCCGCTGTTATCATTCCTTCAGTTTCCTTCTTTAGCTCTCCCCTCTGTAGCCATTGCCAATT
>NC_061104.1:52185200-52200200 GCF_015104395.2 Macrobrachium nipponense | reverse complement strand
ACGAGACATGGTTGGGGAACAAAGATAAAGAGGTTAAGTAAACAATATTCTCACGGCTCTCTAAACAGTCAAAATAGGAAAAGGAGGTCACTTGTAGTGGAGCCTGACATGAAATATTTTTACCCCAATTCTTTCACTTTTCCTTCTACTCGAAATGTCCCTTACTTTGCTCCTTCAATTATTCTTTTTTTAATTTTCAAGTTTGGTTGAGGAAAAGAAACAGTCCAAATGTACGTTAGTGCAAAATAATATATATATATATATATAATATATATATTATATATATAATATATATATATAATATATATATATATATATATATATATATATATATATAAATATATATATATATATATATATATATATATATATAATATACATATAAATATATATATATATATATATATTATATTATTATTATAGTATGTATGTATGCATGTATATATATCTTATAAGCAGTGATGTTAAGATTATGTATGTATGTACACGCTACCAGGCGTTAGACGCTCCATATACAACATATGTATATCTTTAAGTTGACGATCGGACTATGTATGTACGTACATTCACTATAGACGGCCAAACTACAAGGCAGCATTAAACCAAAGTCGGACCATATATGTAGATTTTATAGGGGAAGGTTTATATCCGGTTGCTCTTTCGATCTGGATATCTGTCCATGCTGACCTCATTATTATTATTCGTAGAGAGAAAGAATGCATTACTCTGAACTTTTCACACGAATTCCACGGGTGATGTGTTGAACGCGAATATCATGCCGGATATCTTCTTGCCATGATAGTTGTAGAGAAGAAAAGGAAACATTATTCTGATCGAACCTTTTACGAGGATTCCAAATTTGCTCTGAAGTTTCTTTTACGATGAAAAAAATAACGAGGATATCACGGACTTCAAACAATGCCGACCCACGGTTGTCCGGTCACCAGCCGCTTAGTCCACGTACATCTATATATATATATATATATATATATATATACTATATATTAAATATATATATATATTATAATATCTATATATATATATATAATATATATATATATATCTGTATTATACATATCGTGTATATATATATATATATATATATATATATATATATATATATGTATATGTACTATGTATTATACATATCGTGTATATATATAGATATATATATATATATATATATATTTATATAATATATCTAGGTTAATATATATCACGTTTTATATATTTCGTGGTCAAGTTATTCATATATATATATATATATATATATATATATATATATATATATATATATGTGTATATATATCACGTTTTATATATTTCGTGATCAAGTCATTCATATATACGTATATATATATATATATATATATATATATATATATATATATATATATATATACATCATGGATATACTTACCGGTGTTTTTATTTTAATAATGGAAGCATGGTGGCGGGGCATAAAATCATCATTACGCGTGGATTTAGTTTCGCGAAAATGTTAAATTGCAAACTGCATTATTACTGGTAAATGGCCCCACCACTGGGAGGCTTATTTTCGAGTTATGAAATTATATTATCTGCTGTGAACGTAAAACTTCATCGCACCTGCTAGCTACCAGTTTTAAAGATAAACCTGACTGTGTAATGTGTGATCCTATATTAATACATTATTAATGTTGGTGTTGGCCTGGCTGCTAATATAGAATTGAGATATGTTGCGTGTAATATATATATATATATATATATATTATATAATATATATATATATATATATATATATATACATTACATTTAATATCATTATTATTATTATTATTAGTAGTAGTAGTAGTACGTAGTAGGAAGTGGTAGTAGTAGTAGTAGTAGTAGTAGTCGTAGTAGTATTATTGTTAGGTAGAAAATCCTCCTTTTAGACAAATTCTGTTAAAGAGAGTGGCAGAATTAAGCTAGTTGATTTATATATTGTTTTTTCTATTTTCTTATGATTCGCTTCTCAGGCTCAGCGATGTTTTCTCAGTAACTGGCCAATATTCATATTGGGAATTTCTAAAGAGGATAAAATGCTGAAGGTGATCTTTTATTTTATTAAAAACAGGATCTCAGGTCCAGGTCAAGCAGGGGTCGTCATCAGTGCCGGTATTATTCAGTAGGTGTAGTTCAATTCCGAGCCGGGGTCGTCTTTGGTTTACAGCTGGTGTTGATGCTGGTATAGCCGGTATTACGTGACGTTTTGATCGTAGGTCGAAAGGTCACGTGATAGCAGCTATACCAGCATCAATACCACTGGTTCCATGCAACGTAAAAGCACCATACAAACAAACAAACAAACAAACAAAATACCAGCTGTAAACCAAAGACGACCCCAGCTCGGAATTGAACTACGCCTACGGAATAATACCGGCACTGATGACGACCCCTGCTTGACCTGGACCTGAGATCCTGTTTTTTAATAAAATAAAAGATCACCTACAGCATTTGAATCCTTTTTAGTAATTCCCAATATGATATTGGTCAGTTATTCAGAAACATCGCTGAGCCTGAGAAGCGGATTGTATGGAAAAAATAAACATTATATAAAACAACTCTCTTAATTCTGTCATTTTCTTAACAGTATTATTATTATTATTATTATTATTATTATATTATTATTATTATTATTATTATTATTATTATTATTATTATTATTATTATTATTCAGAACAGATGAGTTATTAGAAAAGGAAAGAGTGAATTTTAAATAAATAATAATATAAATGAATGATTAAAGTAAACGGCGAATTACTTGAATTTTAGAGGGTATATATAATATATATATATATATATATATAAATATATATATATATATATATATATACGGTAGCTCCTCAAGTTATTGTGAATAACAGACTCTATTGTATCCTGTATTGAAGGATTTTCTGAATATTTTAAAACTTACAACAGTTCCTCATACGTAGTTCGTATAAACGAAGCTCTACTTACGCATAACATTAAATTTAAGGTGTTAAAATTCTCTAGTTACTGTTTCCACTGAAAGCCTGGATCATAACTGCACTAACAGTTATGCAAACCAACTGTTTTTATTTTATTATTTTTTTTGCCACTGTTCTATATTTCAAAACTAAGTTTCAACATTTTGTATTCGTAACTCTTCTCCCTTGATATTTTAAACAACGATGCCTGACAGCTCAATATCTTCTGGGTAGCGGGGTGGTGCCGTCAGTACTCTTCATGTGGTACACTGTTGGAATTGCGTTCAGGCTAGGCTCAAACGTACCACACGTTTGCTATTATTTTCCAGTTTTTTTGTTTGTGTGGTGTTTTTAAGTTGCATGGAACCAGTGGTTATTCAGCAACGGGACCAACGGCTTGACGTGACTTCCGAACCACGTCGAGAGTGAACTTCTATCACCAGAAAAACATATCTCTCACCCCTCAATGGGTTGCCCGAGAATCGAACTCCCGGCCACCGAGGTGGCAGGCCAAGACCACTGAGGCTCTTATTTTCCAGCTACTGGGTGGATTTGCTGTCACTTGAAAGAAGTCACTGCGTAGTAGTCTATTGATGCCCGTTATAACAATGGTTTATAACAATGTTTATAACAATGGTTTATAACAATGGTTTATAACAATGGTTCCCCAACTTCCCCATACCAAGGACCCCCAGATATGATGGGTCACAGCCGAGGATCGCAGCCAATCAAAAGTTATCATTGCCATACTCAGGGATACCCAGTACAACTCAGTAGATTTCATATTTGCGTATGCCTGCACAAAGTAAGTATAAGTACATAATTATGAAATATTTTCAATGGTTTCTGTTGCTTTAAATTCAATACAAAGTAAAATTGGCGAAATCATCCACAATTAATAGGTAAGTGCATTACATACTATCACCAACAGTAACCAAATAAACGAAATGCCTTCATTAGAAGAATCATTGATGTATATATATATAGAAGTTCTGCTATTACATGGATTCACTGTCGTTTGGACTGTGTGAGGGTTACGTTCAGTCAGTTTGGCGGGTGTTACCATCCACTCATTCCGACAGCAGTTGAAATCGATGTCAGTAATTGGCTCGTCTGATTATAAACAAGCGTTTCCTGTATGAATGAAGCGCCTCAGTGCCGTGGTCGGTATGGTGTTGGCAATTCCACCTCGGTGGCCGCGAGGCATTCCACTGAGGGGTTAGATATGTGTATTTCTGGTGACAGAAGTTCACTCTCGACGTGGTTCGGAAGTCACGTCAAGCCGTTGGTCCCGTTGCTGAATAACCACTGGTCTCATGCAACGTAAAAACACCATACAAACAAGCAAACAAAACTATATGAATGACCAGCTACGCTCACTATAACCACTGGTTTGTGGTTTTGTTGTGGTACGTGTGAGCCTAGCCTTAAATTCTTGGAGCGTCCCTTCCTTAGGCCCCTTGCTGCGACCCCTGTCATTCCATTTTACTTGATCTCCGTTCATATTCGCTTACCCCTTACTTTCCACCATCTCTCAACGATTGTTTCCTAGTGCGACTGCGAGATTGTCCACCCGTTATACCGTTTAATTAAGATCTTTTTACTTTCGGTATCCTTTTTATCGCTGAATAACCTCATAGGCCCTAGCGCTTGGGCTTTGGCCTAAATTTTATATGCCATTCCATCTTAACTTCCTCAGCAAGCGTCGGGTCTACGCGAACATAGCGTGGATGGAAAATTGGCGTGGTTTTACGCAGGAGGGAACACGTGATCCGGAAAAGAGTTCCGAAGTTTGCTGTTATAAGTTCACGCCCAGATTTTATCTCTATTTTTTCATGCTGGTTTTGTATCATTATCATTTTTTTGCAGTTTCATATATATACCATTTCCCCTCAGCTAATTTTTTTGTTATTACGTATATGATATTACTAACTTTATGTGACTTTATATTGTTTTTATTTTTCATGTTTATAAATTTTGCTCTGCTAATTGTTTTTTATTTTTTTATTTTTGAGTTACATACAATATAAATGACTTTCATCCGACCTTATAATTTTTTACAATCTCTTTTATACCATTTTTGCTCTGTTATTTTTTTAAGTTACGTATAATATAAATAACCTTCAACTGACCTTAGGGGCACATGATCATTTTCATTCATTCATCACCATACCGAATGACCTATTTGGCCCCAGAGCTTCTCTGGCCTAGATCTGGTATCTCATTCAAATCCTTCGGGCCAGCCCTCTGAGATCTGATAGCCAGCTCGGTGGTCTGGTTGAACTATTTTAATAATAATAATAATAATAATAATAATAATAATAATAATAATAATAATAATAATAATGGCTAATAGAATGCCTGAAAATATATGGGGCAGAGGAAAAATACCATCAGCTTCCTCAAAAATACAATGTGCAACTGGAATACAATACTTACAAGCTCAGGAATAAGACTAGCAGAGGTTTAATATCAGGAGAGGGATCTTCCAGGGCGACTCACTGTCCCCACTACTCTTCGTAGTAGTCCATGATTCCCATGACAAAAGTACTACAGAAGATGGATGCCGGGTACCAACTCAAGAAAAGAGGCAACAAAATCAACCATCTGATGTTCATGGACGACATCAAGCTGTATGGTAAGAGCATCAAGGAAATAGATACCCTAATCCAGACTGTAAGGATTGTATCTGGGGACATCAGGATGGGAGTTTGGAATAGAAAAATGCGCCTTAGTCAACTTACACAAAAAGGCAAAGTAACGAGAACTGAAGGGATAAAGCTACCAGATGGGAGCAACATCAAACACATAGATGAGACAGGATACAAATACCTGGGAATAATGGAAGGAGGAGATATAAAACACCAAGAGATGAAGGACACGATCAGAAAGAATATATGCAGAGACTCAAGGCGATACTCAAGTCAAAACTCAACGCCGGAAATATGATAAAAGCCATAAACACATGGGCAGTGCCAGTAATCAGATACAGCGCAGGAATAGTGGAATGGACGAAGGCAGAACTCCGCAGCATAGATCAGAACCAGGAAACAAATGACAATACACAAAGCACTACACCCAAGAGCAAATACGGACAGACTTATACATAACACGAAAGGAAGGAGGGAAGAGGATACTAAGTATAGAGGACTGTGTCAACATCGAAAACAGAGCGCGGGGCAATATCTGAAAACAGTGAAGACGAGTGGCTAAAGAGTGCATGGGAAGAAGGACTAATAAAAGTAGACAAGACCCAGAAATATACAGAGACAGGAGAAAGACAGAAAGAACAGAGGACTGGCACAACAAACCAATGCACGGACAATACATGAGACAGACTAAAGAACTAGCCAGTGATGACAATTGGCAATGGCTACAGAGGGGAGAGCTAAAGAAGGAAACTGAAGGAATGATAACAGCGGCACAAGATCAGGCCCTAAGAACCAGATATGTTCAAAGTACGATAGACGGAAATAACATCTCTCCCATATGTAGGAAGTGCAATACGAAAAATGAACCATAAACCACATAGCAAGTGAATGCCCGGCACTTGCACAGAACCAGTACAAAAAGAGGCATGATTCAGTGGCAAAAGCCCTCCACTGGAGCCTGTGCAAGAAACATCAGCTACCCTTGCAGTAATAAGTGGTACGAGCACCAACCTGAAGGAGTATAGAAAACGATCAGGCAAAGATCCTCTGGGACTATGGTATCAGAACGGACTATGGGTGATACGTGCAAACAGACCAGACGTGACGTTGATTGACAAAGTCAAGAAGAAAGTATCACTCATTGATGTCGCAATACCATGGGAACACCAGAACCAGAAGAATTGAGAGGAAGAGAGGGAAAAATGATAAGTATCAAGATCTGAAAATAGAAATAAGAAGGCCTATGGGATATGCCAGTGGAAATCGTACCCATAATCATAGGAGCACTAGGCACGATCCCAAGATCCCTGAAAAGGAATCTAGAAAAACTAGAGGCTGAAGTAGCTCCAGGACTGATGCAGAAGAGTGTGATCCTAGAACGGCACACATAGTAAGAAAAGTGATGGACTCCTAAGGAGGCAGGATGCAACCCGGAACCCCACACTATAAACCACCCAGTCGAATTGGAGGACTGTGATACAGCAAAAAAAAAAAAAAAAAAAAAAAAAAAAAAAAAAAAAAAAAAAAAAAAAAAAAAAAAAAAAAAATAATAATAATAATAAAATTGGGACTAAGGTATCAGAACAGATAGAGTGATACGTGCAAATAGACCAGACGTGACGATGATTGACAAAATCAAGAAGGGTGTCACTTATTGATGTCGCAATACCATGGGACACCAGAGTTGAAGAGAAAGAGAGGGAAAAATGGATAAGTATCACGACCTGAAAATAGAAATAAGAAGGATATGGGATATGCCAGTGGAAATTGTACCCATAATCATAGGAGCACTAGGCACGATCCCAAGATCCCTGAAAAAGAATCTGGAAAAACTAGCTCCAGGAGTAGCTCCAGGACTCATGCAGGAGAGTGTGATCCTAGAAACGGCGCACATAGTAAGAAAAGTGATGGACTGCTAAGGAGGCAGGATGCAACCCGGAACCCCACACTATAAATACCACCCAGTCGAATTGGAGGACTGTGATAGAACAAAAAAAGAATAATAATAATAATAATAATAATAAAATATATTTCTATGTAAAAAAACAACACTCGAACCAGCACTTCGATGATGGGCTGTTATTTTCTCGCCCCGCCCACCTTTTTAGATGCTCTTCAGCAGGACACTAATCTCCCACTTTACATTTTAACGCTCGAAAGTCTAGGTTTGTTACATAGGAATATATTTAAAAAAAAAAATTTAACACTGTTTTTCACGAGACTGAATTTGCTAACAATAATACTAATAATATTAACAATGCAAAATAATGGGAATAATAATAATCAATAATAATAATAAAATAATAATAATAAATAATAATAATAATAATAATAATAATAATAATAATAAAATCCTCATAGTAGCCCGAGTCTTCAAATGGAGAAGCAAATCTACAGATATGTAAATGTACATATATTTCAATTTAAAACTCCCGAAAGCTATCCTTGGAGTTTTAAATTTAAATATATGTTTATTTACATAACTGTGGATTTGTTTCTCCAATAATAATAATAATAATAATAATAATAATAATAATAATATAATAATAATAATAATAATAATAGGGGTCATATGAGAGGCAGTAGGAAGAGGAGGTCAATGAAGACGAAACAAAAGACTACACAAGGAACCGGACGATTTGGGTTAGCGTTCGTCTAGTATTTGCGAAAATCATTTTCCCAATTACGAGTTATATTTTTGCGCTGAGCCAGTTTCCCCTCATGCAACGTGAGAAGGACGAATGCGGAATATTCCTCTCCTTCTCGAAGCTCAATTCGCATTGGAAAGTTATTGGAAAATTCGGGGCTTATATAATTCGACAGATATAATTCGACAGACTGCGACAGGAGACACCAGCAGCACGAACAGAATGTTTTGCTCGCTTTTCTGATCACATTTTGCATGTAAGGCTTGCAGTGTCGCGTTTGGCACTTCCTGTTGATGTTTATTTGTTTGTTTTGCTTGCTTGGGCGAAAGTGGAGCCTAGGATAAGCGCTGATGAATGTAATCGAGTTTATTCTGCCGGCGTGCGTCATGTGAATGATTTTAGGTCATTTTAGGTGAACGAAAAAAAGATATAATATCCGAGTAATACGACTTACCTGTTTTTGTGACAGCGACCTGCAGTGCGACCTGGTCAGTATATTAATTATTGAACACGCGTTACATGTGATTTACATAAAATGAATAAAATGACTTTCCCTTTTCAATAATAAACCAGTATGTATTATCTAAAATTACTGATAACGAATTAAATGCGACTTATTATAAAGATTTAGAAATAATTTTGGACAGCAATGATTAACTTATAGTATCTCTCTTCTAAGGGAAATCTTGTTTTTGGTTTTCCTTAGACAAAACATTTTATTGTGCCAATCGTCTATTACTCGTTCCCAAACAGTTAACGAACGTTAGCAACGGAGACAAAATAGCGACTGTGACAATATGGCGGAAGGCATAACAGTAAACCTACTCTGTACAGAATTGATAAGTGCTCTTATTTTGAGTTTTACTTCCAAACCTGCGATGCTTTGCCATACTCTCTCTCTCTCTCTCTCTCTCTCTCTCTCTCTCTCTCTCTCTCTCTCTCTCTCTCTCTCTCTCTCTCTCGTATTTTTATGTAGAAAACTAAATATTACAGATACTTTAATATTACGACTGAAGAATTCTCTCTCTCTCTCTCTCTCTCTCTATAGTATTTTTATGTAGAAAACCAAATATTTCAGATTCTTTAATATTACGATTGCAGAATTCTCTCTCTCTCTCTCTCTCTCTCTCTCTCTCTCTCTCTCTCTCTCTCTCTCTCTCTCTCTCTCTCTCTCTGCAGGTCTCTGTTCTGTTCCAATCTTTTTTATTTTTTATTTCAGCCGTCAAGTAACATCCAAAAACATTTGAATCACTTTCCTTTGGCAGATTTCTCTCTCTCTCTCTCTCTCTCTCTCTCTCTCTCTTTCCTTGCAGATACTCCTCTGGCCGCTATACTGTTTCAATCATTTTTTTTCATTTATTTTAACCACTTTCCTTTGGCATCAATCAGTGATACGATTATATTAAACAAAACGACTTTCGCAATACATACGTAGTAACGAACCGGAAGTTGGGATACGAAATATGAAACATATCCAATTAGATCTTTGATGGCCCTTGCAGGGTTAACCTTTTGGAGTGTCAATAAAATGCGATGATATTCTCTCCCACCTATCCCTTTTTCTTTCTAATTTATACTATATATATATATATATATAATATATATATATATATATATATATATATACATCATACATATATAATATATATATATATATATATATATATATATATATATATATATTATATATATATATATATATATATATATATATATATATATATATATTATTATATATTATCTAGATTATATATATATATATAGTGGGTTTCCCCCCTCTACAGTGTAAACTAAAATTGATATGGACAAAAACAAAAGTAATTCAGAACAGGTATTTATTTAAGTTTCCCTGAGTATTTAATATTTTGTGTGGCCTCCATCTGCCTGTACCACAGCCTGCATTCTTGAGGGGTATGATTTCAGCAAATCGCAAAAAAGCTGAGACTCAAACTCCATTTCCCTAAGCACTTTGGTCACCTCTCTTCACAGGTTGTCGAGGCTTGGCATACCATCGTAGTTCATGTGCGCGCTTCAACATGATCCTTTAAGATACTACCAATGTTTTCACACACATTAAGGTCAGGGGAACTACCTGGAAATTCACTTGACGAGAAGAAATCGATACCACTGTTACGAAGCAGCTCCTGTGTCTGAAGCCTTATCATGCAAAAAATGTGACTTCTTCAACAGATAACATATTTTCAGGATCTTTGAGGAAAGGAAATACTCCACCAGTAAGCACAGTTTCGCTGAAGTATTCACTATTCCATGACTGTCCTTTTTTTTTATGATCCACATTAACTGTTTGGCTGTGAAACAGAGAAAAATTCCCAAACAATCTAGGAATTTCACAACTTAGCGATAGAGCACAACATCGCTGACATCATCCAACTTTGCAGCCCAAATTATGTCATTTTTATGATTTGGCTTCTTGACTGAGTAAATGAAGAATTCATCTGATGTGGCAACATGGAGAAAGTCAGCTTCATCCCAATCTTTAAGAAATGAACTACAAAACCATAAGCGGTCTTCTCTCTGTTGCTGTGTGATGTTGGGCTTGCTGATAATATGAAATGGCTTGATACCGGATTTTTTCACCTCACACTATACAGCACTATAACTTCTCTTCTTTCCGCTTTTTATTTCTAGTTCAAGCACCAGTTTATGTAAAGACTTTCATGGTCTACCCACTGCCTCAGCTATGATGATTTTTAACTCCTGAGAAAGGACTTCAGGCCTTCCAAGATTCTCACTCTTTTCGCAATGACAGTTATATGGATTTTTGTTCGTTTCTTTAAACAAAGGATTCATCTCTTTTAATGTATTTAGCTATCCAGGAACGTGAAATGAAGGATGAGCCAGCATCCCTGGCCTCTCCGAAGGTTACAGCTTGGATTTGGTCAATCCATCTGATTTCCTCCGAGGCGTTAGCCATGACTGTATCTAACTCCGTCACTCAGTCTGAAATTACAAGCAATGTAAAATGAAAAATAGCTTAATAGAAACTTAAGATAATGTACTTGGAGATAGGCTATAGCAGAAAACTTCATAACTTTCCATTTGTTCTGTGGAGGGGGGCTCCTGATTTCGAAACACCTGGATATATATATATATATATATACATATATATATATATATATATATATATATATATATATATATATATATATATATATATATATATATAATCAACCTTAGTGTGCAACACAAGAGGAATTTTTCGTAAAATATAGATAACCTATGATTATTATTATTATTATTATTTTTTATTTTTATTTGCTCTATCACAGTCCTCCAATTCGACTGGGTGGTATTTATAGTGTGGGGTTCCGGGTTGCATCCTGCCTCCTTAGGAGTCCATCACTCTTCTTACCATGTGCGCCATTTCTAGGATCACACTCTTCTGCATGAGTCCTGGAGCTACTTCAGCTTCTAGTTTTTCTTGATTCCTTTTCAGGGATCTTGGTATCGTGCCTAGTGCTCCTATGATTATGGATACAATATCCACTGGCATATCCCATATCCTTCTTATTTCTATTTTCAGATCTTGATACTTATCCATTTTTTCCCTCTCTTTCTCTTCAACTCTGGTGTCCCATGGTATTGCAACATCAATGAGTGATACTTTTTTCTTGACTTTGTCAATCAATGTCACGTCTGAATCTATTTTGCACGTAATACCACCCTAATCTGTTCTGATACCATAGTCCCAGAGGATCCTTTGCCTGATCGTTTTCTATCACTCCCTCAGGTTGGTGCTTGTACCACTTATTACTGCAAGGTAGCTGATGTTTCTTGCACAGGCTCCAGTGGAGGGCTTTTGCTACTGAATCATGCCTCTTTTTGTACTGGTTCTGCGCAAGTGCCGGGCATTTGCTTGCTATGTGGTTTATGGTTTCATTTTTCGTATTGCACTTCCTACATATGGGAGAGATGTTATTTCCGACTATTGTTCTTTGAACATATCTGGTTCTTAGGGCCTGATCTTGTGCCGCTGTTATCATTCCTTCAGTTTCCTTCTTTAGCTCTCCCCTCTGTAGCCATTGCCATGTGTCATCGCTGGCTAGTTCTTTAGTCTGTCTCATGTATTGTCCGTGCATTGGTTTGTTGTGCCAGTCCTCTGTTCTGTATGTCATTCCCCTGACTCTGTATCTTTCTGGGTCTTCATCTACTTTCATTAGTCCTTCCCATGCACTCTTTAGCCACTCGTCTTCACTAGTTTTCAGATATTGCCCCAGTGCTCTGTTGACGATGTTGACGCAGTCCTCTATACTTAGTAGTCCTCTCCCTCCTTCCTTTTGTGTTATGTATAGTCTGTCCGTATTTGCTCTTGGGTGTAGTGCTTTGTGTATTGTCATATGTTTCCTGGTTTTCTGATCTATGCTACAGAGTTCTGCCTTCGTCCATTCAACTATTCCTGCGCTGTATCTGATTACTGGCACTGCCCATGTGTTTATGGCTTTTATCATATTTCTGGCGTTGAGTTTTGACTTGAGTATCGCCTTGAGTCTATGCATATATTCTTTCCTGATTGTGTCCTTCATCTCTTGGTGTTTTATATCCTCTCCTTCCATTATTCCCAGGTATTTGTATCCAGTCTCATCTGTGTTTAATGTTGCTCCCATCTGGTAGCTTTATCCCTTCAGTTCTCGTTACTTTGCCTTTTTGTATGTTGACTAAGGCGCATTTTTCTATTCCAAACTCCATCCTGATGTCCCCAGATACAATCCTTACAGTCTGGATTAGGGTATCTATTTCCTTGATGCTCTTACCATACAGCTTGATGTCGTCCATGAACATCAGATGGTTGATTCGTTTGCCTCTTTTCTTGAGTTGGTACCTGGTATCCATCTTCTGTAGTACTTTTGTCATGGGAATCATGGCTACTGAAGAAGAGTAGTGGGGACAGTGAGTCGCCCTGGAAGATCCCTCTCCTGATATTAACCTCTGCTAGTCTTATTCCAGAGCTTGTCAGTATTGTATTCCCATTGTGCATTGTATTTTTGAGGAAGCTGATGGTGTTTTCCTCTGCCCCATATATTTTCAGCCATTCTATCAGCCATGTGTGTGGTATCATGTCGAAGACTATCTTATAGTCTATCCATGCCATGCTTAGGTTGGTTTTCCTTCTCCTACTGTTATTCATTGCCATTTTGTCTATCAGGAACTGGTCTTTTGTGCCCCTACACTTCCTTCTGCAGCCTTTCTGTTGGTGGGGGATAGTGTTTGTCTCCTCTAGGTAGTTGTATAGCCTTTCACTGATGATACCTGTTAGTAACTTCCACATTATTGGTAGGCAGGTGATAGGCCTGTAGTTACTGGCTATATTTCCCTTACTCTTGTCTTTTTGAACTAAGGATGTTCTTCCTGATGTCATCCATTGGGGTGCATGGTTATTTGAGATACAATGCTGGAGTTGTTCTGTTATTCGTGGGTGCAGGGCCTTGAAGTTTTTGAGCCAGTGTCCATGGACTTCATCGGGACCTGGGGCTTTCCAGTTTGGCATTTTCTTTAGTTGGTGTCTGACTGTGTCTGTCGTGATGTCTGTGAATCTTTGTTTTATTCTCTCTGTTTCTTCTTCCTTGACTTCCTGGAGCTATGTTGCATGTTTGTTGTGTGATACTGGATTGCTCCATATGTTTTCCCAGAGTCTCTTACTTGGTTCGGCTTCAGGAATTTCTTGGTGGTTGTCTTCCCCTCTTAGTTGGCTGTATAGTCTTTTCTGGTTGGTTCCGAATAGTTTGTTCTGTTGGTATCCCTTATTCCTGTTCATGTACCATTGGATCTTATGTGCTTTTGCCTTAAGCCTCTGTTTTACATCTTCTATTGTGTTGTTTAGTCCCCTCTCTTGTACTTTGTATTTCTCATTGAGTTCCCCTATTGTTTTCTTTCTTCTTAGCCTTTTTTCTGCCATCTCTTTCAGTTTACTCAAGTCAGATCTCATCACCATGATTTGCCTTTCCAGGCGCCTTTTCCAAGGAGGTTGCTGTTTTGGTTTCTGTTGGGTTGGTTGTGCTGGTGGTGTTGGTGTTCGAATCCCCATCAGTTCTGCTACTAATCTTGCTCCTGCATATGCCAAGTTATTTGTTTCTGTGATACTGGTGGTGTGTATTATGCCCATTATTTCATTGACCTCACTTGTTTTCTCCCTTAATTTCTTGGTGTTGTAGGCTTTCATGGAGGGGATCTTTGTTCTCTCTGTATCTGGCTCCATCCATTGTCTAATCTTTTCTACCCATTCCGTCCTCTATGTTACTTCGTCGGTGTTTCTTCGTGTGTCGTTGTTTGATACCTCATCATCCCTGTCGTCTTCTGTGGCATCGTCTCTCAGTTCATCTTCGTGTAATTCGTTGTCGTGCGACATTTCCTTTTCCAGTTCTTCTCTTTCTGTTGGGGAGAGCCAGTTCTTTTTCTTTATGTTCTTTACTTGGTCTGCCAGCCTCTGCTCTGTTTGGGGGGTGTTATTCCTCTCATTCCAGATGTTGACCAACCTTCTTCTATATCCTCTCTCCGTCGGGTTGCTTCTGATGTAGCATCTCCATATTTCCTTATTTTCTTCTCTTGTCCATTTCTTCCTTTGGTTTGCTTCTGTAGCTCCAATCTCAGGCTGTTGGTTACTGTCGTTGTGGTGGTCAGTTGCTGGATGACGCCCTCCAAGTACCTGACCGTCTTCCCCTTCAATGGGTTGAATACCTGGCTGCTGGACGAAGCTCCTCTGTTGCCAGAGGT
>NC_061104.1:52175200-52182700 GCF_015104395.2 Macrobrachium nipponense | reverse complement strand
TGTAGTATGTTAGTGAGTTTGCTGGAGTAGCAAATGAATCGGGTAGGAATCTGCCACAGAACGCGAAAGCTTCATTGTTTAACCCTACTTGGATTTAAGGCTGTTAAAAGAATGAGAGGAATTCCATAGGTTAATTGGATATTTCGGCTATGAAAATGAATGAACATCTGGCTTCCAACGGTCTGTTTGTTCATTTGTACTGCCCACCAAGTATAAATGTTGTAATTTTTTAAAAAATCCGTGGATATCAAGGCGAAACTGGTCAGGATCTACACCCAACGTTTCATTTTCGTTTTGGCATCTAGGCATACTGTATCTGGTATAACTGACCAATGTATCCTATGTATGGTCGATTTGGGTCCATTTAAGAACTTGCCTGAGTTGAACTATGCTCTTATTCTTCTTCTTAGGTAAGTCTGTCAGTGCATCTTCTCTAGAACTTGTCATATGTGGATTCGAATCCTGTCTTGGAAGGCGAAAGCTTCTTTTATTCCTCATTTAGAGCCAAGTGTGTAGTGATAAGGTAGTGGCAAGAGTATCCAAAAAAGCAGAAGGCAGGTAAGAAGTTCAGATCTCACTCAAGTTAGTGCAAATATGATCTATCTGGTTAACGTAACAAGTAGATTCTCTGTGCTAGAGCGTGTTTGTGTGTGAAGCCGCCTGATACCTCATGATAATACACTTACACTCTTTAAGCAGTCAATGTAATAATCATACGTCTTATGATACCAGGCGCGTGAATTCACCCAGGAAGGAAAAGACGAGAAAGAGCTTAACTTGGATGTCCATAAATCTCACGTAATGGCCGAGATTGAAAAGAGCTTAGAGCTATTCAACACGGAATGGCCTGGATTAACTCGCAGCAAGTGTGTCTCGACAGAGAGGGCTCTCTTGATATATGACAAGTTTCCTTAAGTTATTTGTCAACTGAGAATTCTTAGAGCTGGAATCCTCCTTCTAGGTGACTGTTCTGAGGAGTTAGCTGTGGCTGATCTTTCAAAGCAAGACTTACTTTAAGGAAATGGCTTTAAGTTTTCTGTAAAAAAAAACTGTTGATATGGCTATTTGTCTGTCCGTCCACACTTTTTCTGTCCGCCCTGATATCTTAAAATCTACTGCGGCTAGAGGGCTACAAGTTGGTATATTAATCATCCACCCTCCAATCATCAAACATACCAAATTGCAGCCCTCTGGCCACAGTAGCTTCCATTATATTGAAGATTAAAGTCAGCCATAATCGTATACCAGGCAGCGCTATAGGTGCCAACAAAAGGCCACTACCGGGCCGTGGCTGAGAGTTTCATACAGCATTATACGATGTACAGAAAACTTGATTGCGCCGAAGAAACTGAGGCGCGATTTTTACTTGTTTGAAAATAGAGTTCATCACTCCAAAGAGAGACATACGCAAGTATTTTGACAAGTCTCGGAATATCCCATTCTCGTCTAACACACGAAGGACACCTAATGAATAATTCCACACAACCCTCCTCATGAATCCTCTGAATGGGAAGTTGTGATAACAATTCAACATCTACTGCGTGAATGTCCTAAATATAATCAGCAGTGAACATCAAGTTTTGGAAATAAATCCATCGGGGAAAATTTGTCGGAAACTTCAAAATTTGCAGTCAATCCAATATACAATTTTAAAAAAATTAAAATTTAATGAACAAAATATAACACACAACATTACAAGTAAAATCAGATCCTTCGGACTAACCCTTTGAGAGCTGATAATCAGCTTAGTGGGCTGGTAAAACTATATTAATAATCATAATTTATCAAAAAGGAACTTTGTTTATATAACTTGAATCCTCTTCTTGGGTGAAATGACCAAAGGCCGATGCTGTTTTCAAGAAGTGACCTACAGTTTTGACATGACTCGTATTCTCTTTCTTCCATCCTCCTCTCCACCCTCCCCTAACAATTGATTCATAGCGCAAATACGAGGTCTTCCTCCTGTTGCACATTTCCAACCTTTGCACTGTCAATTTCCGCCTAAGCGCTGAATGATCATGTAGGTCCCAACGCTTGGCCTTTAGCCTCAATTCTATACATTCTCTCTCCTAATAAATTCATGCCTGATCCTATCCCCTCTTGTGACTCCAGACCTCTATCACAAGACCCTGAGTTCCATATTGGACGATTGGGTTGCATACTCGCCTCTCAGTCTGGTAGCCCGAGTTCGCTCCTCGCTACTGCCAATGCGGAACCAGAGGAATTTATTTCTGGCGACTAGAAATTAATTTCTCTATATAATGTGGTTCGGATCCCACAAGAAGCTGTAGGTCACTTTGCTAAGTAACCAGTTGGTTCCTAACCACGAGAAAGAAAAAAATCTAATCCTTTGGGCCAGCCCTAAGGTAGCTGTAAATCAGCTTAGCGGTCTGGTTAAACTAAGATATTATTATTATTATTATTATTATTATTATTATTATTATTATTACAAGAACCTTATACGTGCCACAACTATTTTCAAAGTCGTATTACACCATATTCATTAGCCAACGTACATTGGAATTGTGATGATAGCTATAAGAAATTATATTAGATGGGGTAGCGTAAAAACAGAAAAGAGAAAATAATCCGAGTACAGTGAAAGTAACGAGAGAGAGAGAGAGAGAGAGAGAGAGAGAGAGAGAGAGAGAGAGAGAGAGAATTGAGCTTGGTGTGCTTAGAGAGAGAGAGAGAGAGAGAGAGTCTCTCTCTCTCGTTACTTTCACTGTACTCGGATTATTCTCTTTTCTGTTTTTACGCTACCCTATCTAATATTATTTCTTATAGCTATCATTACAGAATTGAAAAAAAAAAAAAAAACTGGCACCTGAAATTGGTCCTTGATGTTGTACTAAAGATATACTTTTAGAACGTTACACAGAAGACAGAAGTTAAACGGGGAATGGATGTTTTTTTTTTTTTTCATTTTTAAATCCAGCGTGTTTTTACATGAATTGGACTTGGCAGTTAGATAGTTGATGCATTTGAAATGAAACCGGGTATTATTGGGAGCTCTTTTAATAGGTACATATGTTTGTGTCATGTGTGACTGTCGCAGTAACATGAATGAAAAGGTGTCATACATCATGTAAATGTTAAAGTGTGATGGGTATACAGGTGTTATACGAGTGTTTCATGTGACACCATGAGATGGATGCGTAAGCTCCATAGATTTGTGCCGTGTTTGTGTGCCACATTAATTTTTAAAAAATTAGGTGTCATACATCTTGTAAATGTTGAAATGAGACGGATATAAAGGTGCCATAAGAGTGTGTCATGTGTTGCCATGAGATGGATGCTTAAGTTCCATACGTTTGTGTCATGTATGTGTGTCACAGTAGTAGGAATGAATAGGTGTCATACATTATTCATATTTTGAAATAAGATGGATATATAGGTGTCATACGAGTGTGCCATATGTCACCATGATGGAATAAGTCAAGGTCCTGTGCCCCAGATTGACGGAGTTGAAGTTTTTTTTTTTTTTTCTGTAAAATAAAAAATTTTGAGATGGTTATATTTGTCTGTCCGCCCTCAGATATTTAAAACCTACTGAGGCTAGAGGGCTGCAAATTGGCATGTTGGTCATCCACCCTCCAATCATCAAAATAACCAAATTGCGGAAGTTTAGCCTCAGTAATTTTTATTATATTTAAGGTTCAAGTTAGCTATGATCGTGCGTCTGGCACCGCCGAGTCCAATTCTGGAGACGTCGCCGATGCACGTTCACTTGACCGCATCTGGGGAGAACTGAACGTTGCCAAGTTGTATCTGAGAGTTTCGTACTGCATTATGCGCTGTACAGAAAACCTTACTGCGCCAAAGAAACTTCGGCGTATTTCTTACTTCTTGTTTATATATATATATATATATATATATATATATATATATATATATCTTTATATATATCTATTTATATATATATATATCTTTATATATATATATATATATATATATATATATATGTATATATATATATATAAAGACGACTTACGCATATCAAAATCTTCATTGCTAAAGGTACCATAGCATCAGTGAAATGAAGTTTAGTGCAATGCAATCTTGCATTGATGAATCAATCCGTCTTCAAATAAGCTGTGCATATGCACTGCTTGTTAAGCAAATGAAGTATCTCTGAGGGTCATTGACTCCATTTGCAAGAAGTTTAGGAAGTTTGTTTTCCAGTCACCTCAAATGATAACAGTTATTGCCTGGGAATCATTACAGGGTAATCACGCACTCTGCATTTCTTGAGAGTTCATCTCTGTAGGGGGTTAGTGCCGTCAGTACGCCTCACTTGGTGCACTGTACGCATTAATTAAGTGTCTTTGCAGCAGCGTCCCCTGGGCCTCTAGCGGCAGACTCTTTCATTTCTTTTACTATACCTCCGTTTATATTTTCTTTCTCCCGTTTGACTTTCCCCGTCCACGCTGAATGACCTCACAGGTCCAGTACTTGGCCTTTGGCTTAAATTCGATGTTGTGTTCTATTCCGTTAAAAGTTTACTAGGACATTCTACACGTCGCATTTAATCGATGATCTCGGAGACGAAATCTTCCCTAATTTGGTGCTTTGGCTGAATGTCATAATAATGTCGAGTATATTATCTTCGTTGATTATGACTGGGCTTTCTCATTATTCTTAATTAATCCTTTCCTTCTGAGAAAACCCGGATTTCTTTTCATTCTCCCTTTCGTTTGCAATGTTGTTAATTTATCTTCTCGTCAGACACGATTGTTCAGAATTCTAGAGGGTGTCCGAGAATCTGGCCAGAAAGAGGAAGAGTATACGAGAAACTCACTTGGACATTTGTAATTTAATTTGTAATTTAATTTAATTAGTTAGTTGATCAGTCGCAATGTATATTAATAATGGTATTCACTTACTTCTGTACATTTTTTAACGCATAAAACGCAAGAGCTTCACACACATTTTTAAGCAGGGATGTATCTGTTCTTACGGGGCCTGACTTCTGGTACACCCTGTAGTTGGTTTGTCGTCCCCTTCGTTACTTGATTACGAAGTGGAAAAACGAAAGAATAAAGGCGATGTGTCGATGTTATCGACGACGAGTGAGTCCCCCATTTCACAAACGCTTATGCAATGTGTGTCTGTTGCGCTGTTCCCTTAAGGGCTAGTGCCGTCAGTGCAAGCACACGGTGCATTGTAGGTATTACTTAAGCTTCTTGGCGACGTCCCTTCCTGAAGCCCCTAGTTGGAACCCCTTTCATTCCTTTTCCTGTACCTCCGTTCATATTCTCTTTCTTCCATCGTACTGTCCACCCTCTCCTAACAATTGTTTCGTAATATAACTGCGAAGTTTTCCTTCTGCTACACCATTTAAACCTTTTGACTGTCAATTTCTGTTTTGGAGCTGAATGACCTCTTAGGTCCCAGCGCTTGGCTTTTAGCCTTAATTCTATGTTTTGTTTTGTTGCACTGCATGTCCTGCCAACTGAATCATAAAACTAAGACTATGAGATTTCCTTCTTATAAGTTAAGTATATCTTAGTTTTACCAGACCACTGAGCTGATTAACAGCTCTCCTAGGGCTGGCCCGAAGGATTAGATATTTTTACGTGGCTAGGAACCAATTGGTCACCTAGCAACGGGACCTACAGCTTATTGTGGAATCCGAACCACATTATATCGAGAAACGAATTTCTATCACCAGAGATAAAATCCTCTGATTCGGCGTTGGCCGAGCCGGGATTCGAACTTCGGACCACGGGATTGGCAGCCGATCCATACCTATAAACTGGGTGAAAATTCTCAATGATGAGTTCGATCAATTATTGTACCAAATGGTCAGGTGAAATAATAGGCTAAAGACGCAATTACCGCTATTTTCCTGAGCAGGTGCTAATGTACCTTTCTCCTCAAGTACTTCTGTATTTCCTGTCACCTTCTCTTACTTCTTTCAAATGAACACCATATTCTTTGGAAGCTTGAATATCTAGTTAGTGGCGCCTGTGGTGGGCTTGTTCCATATGAATAGCATTTATCCTCTGAATAATAATAATAATAATAATATGGAAAAGTAAATCCACAATAATATGTCTGTTTGATCTTGTTATCAAACAGACATATTATTGTGGATTTACTTTTCCATTTTATTTTATTAACTCATGTCATTATGAGGTTTCTTTTAATAATAATAATAATAATAATAATAATAATAATAATAATAATAATAAAAAGTCCGAGTTGATCTTTCTTGTTGTCCGCCGGAATTGGTAGGGGATCGGGAGGGTATAGGAGACATGACGCAGCCACCCTCCTCTTACAAACCTGTTTGTCCGCCCTGGGGTTGGGGAAGTATAGGTAAGCGATCGGGAAAATAGGGGACATGACACATCATCCCTCCTCCTGCAAACCTGCTTGGCCACATCTGGTGGGGGCGGTGTAGGTAGAAGATAAGGATGGTAAGGGAGACATGACACATCCACCATCCTCCTGCAAACCTGTTTCTCCACCTTGGGTAGGGTCAGGGTAGGTAGGGGATCGGAAGGGTAGGGAAGAGAAAACGAGCAGCGCCGGATTCCAGCGCAGCATAGTGCGCGCCATGAAGCTCATTGATGTAAGTAGCGTGACTGTGACTATATATTATGGATGCTACTTGCAATTCAATGTTGAGACTCCATCCGTGCGTACTTTGTATTCTCCTTTTTGTTGTGGATATAAAATTGAACTCTTTTATATTTTAAAGTCTTGAATTTCCAAGTTATTTTTTCTTACCTTTCTTGAAAACTGCGTTTTTCTGCAACGTTTTTAAACCCGAATCGCGATGCCCGTTTGCATTTGCAATGCATAAAAAACATAACAAAAAACATCCGTAGGTAGAAAGAAAGGAGTTTAAAAAAAAAAAGGGGGATGTGAATGGAGGGTTTTTTATTTTTTTTATTTTTTTTTATTGTTTTCCTGCTGCTGTCATCACTCCATTACTTTTCGAAGGAATTTCAGTGGTGATTTTTTCAACTAGATTTTGTTTTATTCCTTCTGTTTCCGCCCTTCTCTCTCTCTCTCTCTCTCTCTCTCTCTCTCTCTCTCTCTCTCTCTCTCTTTGTAACATCCTACTCCTGTTGAGGGACTGAAGCTTATCTTTATGTGTACAATATATGTGGGATAGTTTTCCTTTTATTTTCAGGCCTTGTTCTCGTAGAGTAGAGTCTCTCTCTCTCTCTCTCTCTCTCTCTCTCTCTCTCTCTCTCTCTCTCTCCATTTTTTAACATCCTTCGTTTCTGACGTAATGAAGTTTATTATGTGTATAATAATTTTGGGATAGTTTTGTTACTTTCTGACTGTTTATCCCTGTACCCTGTGCTCTCTCTCTCTCTCTCTCTCTTCCTCTTCCTCTTTATCCTCTCTCTCTCTCTCTCAATTTGAATGAAAAGCGCTGCAGCATGAAATGAAGATTATCATCAGCGGATGAAAAGACTAATGACGTAGAGTTTGTTAAATTGTTTGGAAACTGAAAGCTAAAATATTGCTTAAAATAGG
>NC_061104.1:52152700-52170200 GCF_015104395.2 Macrobrachium nipponense | reverse complement strand
GCAACCTCAAAACCTATGGATTAGACAGTAATATCTGTAGATTTTGGTTACTTTAGATGTTACCACCTTCCCACCCCCTTTTCACATCCCTCTCTGTCGGGGGGGCTAAACTTGTACTTAAAGGACATCGGAAGTGTAACTAATCATCTCAGTGACCTTGAAAACTGTAAATTAGATGCTAATATCTGTCGTTTTCAGTTATTTTTACATGTCATCCCCTTTCCACCCTTTCTCACCCTCCCCTTCCTATTGGGGCTGAACTTAGACTTAAAGGTCATCAGGAGTTTCACTATTCATCTCAGCAACTTGGAAAACTATTGATTAGACAGTAATATCTGTAGTTGTTTTCTTTATATGTAACCCCCTTCTCACCCCACCTACCTTCTGGGACTGATCTTGGACTTAAATGACATCAGGCGTGTCACTATTCATCTCAGCGAATTAAAAAACTCAATCTTTGTTTTTGTTTTTACGAGCATTGTGCATTTTCAGCCCCCAATATTTGGATCAAGAGGTTGAATACATAAGAAATTTAGTGATAGATTTATGTTATCCTTCACACAAATTAGATATTTGTTGATATAAAGCCCACAAAAATTTTATATTGTAAGTAACATGGATAAAGATACTTCTAAGAACATTCTTAGCTTGCCTTATTTTAGTGGTTTTGAAACCATAAAATCATTGTTAAAATCTTTTAATGTCAACGAGATTTTTTTCGCTTTAATAACACACTAAAAAGGAGTGTTGATAAAGATAGTTGTAAGGAAAGCAACAACATATATAAAATTTCTTGTTTGGATTGTCCCTTGTTTTATGTCGGCCAATCTAGGAAGGATTTAGAAGTAAGAATTCAACAGCATAAGTATTCTGTCAAAACTGGGCAAACATCCAATGCAATATTGATTTATTTAAGTGAAAATGACCACAGAATAAACTGAAATGGCAGTTCAGTAATTGCAAGATCAAAAGATGCCACAAAATCTTTTAGAATCTGCCATTATACAGCTAACATCCAATTGTAATTTTAATCTTAGCTCTGGCTTGTATTATTTGGACCCTCGTATAAGTAACGTGTTTAAGAATGATCTCAAAGATAGAATCACAAACTTAATTACAGATTAGATACCTTAGAGATACTTTCTTTGTGTGTGTATGTTTAATATATTTTTTGTGAATACGTTTACCTTGTGGAAATGTTTTTATTTTTTACTAAAATTAAATTTTGTGCATTCAGTTACTGCCCTGCATAATTTGTTAATTGTCTTGTCCCTGATTCTGAGCAGTTGAACCTAACCTTTTGTAAACCTCTAAAATTGTACCCATGTTTTGGGAAGGTTATTAATTCTCCGGGTGTGTTGGATTCTAGGTATATATTTTTTTTTATATTCCCTATGTAATTTATACGAACTTTCTTTGTAAACTTATCTTCATATTTTTGTCATTCTGTTAAGTAAAGGACATGGAGTCGAAAGGCCTCGCAGTACTCATTTATTTCACTTTCCTTTGTAGCTTTTGCCTTTATTTACATATTCATCACATTTAAAATTTTTGTGATTCAGGTATACATGTGTGTGTGTATCTCAAAGCTAAATATATTGATAACTGATCACAAAAAAAAAACTAAATATATTGCTAATTTATCATGAAAAAACCTTCCAAATTTTAAAACGGATATATATCTTGCAGAGCTTTTATGACTAAATGACACTTGTTTAAACAAATGAAACAAACAGGCAACTCACTTACCTCTTGTTGCTGGTTATCCTTTGCAAGAGCTAAAAATGCAAGCTAGGCTAATGAATTCTTGTAGATACAAAAATATACTTTTATTTCCCAAATTAGCTAAACATTAAATGGAACAAAATGAATATAAATTGGAGTAAATAAAAGAATAAAGTTTGACCCTCATAAAGGCCGTAAACTGTCATTCTCCTCTCCTGAACTAGATTAAGTAAACACCTCCCCTAAATCTCACAGTCTGATTATTAATTATGCATTTAAAATGGTCAAAGTCTTTTAGAGAACCCATTCTCTTATATGATGCCATGAACCCATCTGAAATAAAGAGACATATTTATTATATCACTCCATCATGTAAAAGGTAATTAAAATGAACGTGTACATACTAAACTTCTCTCTCTCTTTTCAAAGGGTAACTTTTCCAAAGTCTTAATGTTACTCTACCTTGCGATGGGTGTGCCCTCAAGCCCTCTCCATACCACGACACAGGTGATCAAAGAGTGTGCCCTCTTCTTATGCACCTTGTACCATTGGGCCCCGCACATCACACGCTACGAACACACACATACGGACATGCCTTTTGGAATGGCATAGCAACCAAGCACACCGCACCCAGTCACGTGATTTCTGAAAGGTTATCAACCTCATATCGCATGGTCACCAATTCTGACTGTTTTCCATTTCAGTACTCTTAGAGGAATCAAGTGCTTGTCACTAAGCCCTCCTGTCTCTTTTTAAGATAGCTCGGCCACCTATGTCTTTTGTGCACTCCCGCCGCACACCACATCATCAACTGGTATATAATGGTTCATAATGTTTGCAAGATAGCCCCCATAACACATATTTCGACTATCACTATGGATACCATAAATGCAATCACTGGAATTGTGTAGCGTTTGCCGTTGAAGAATTCATCCGTCTCTAAGATAGGCGGAACTTGAACCACCTCGTGAGTCCATGTAAGTGTTTCAGCATGTACCATTATTCAGTGTCTGCGACCCCAGTAAATATATCCAACACCCCCTCATTGTCAAGGAAATATCCCATGACTTCCATGCAAGTGCCTCTCACAGTTGTAGACTCCTGATTTGTCCCAGAACATATTCTGAGACAATACACTGATGACATCTTGTCCATTGCAAAGGCGATCCATAGTATCGCCATTCGTGTGTAGAGTCAACCTCTGGTACTGTAGAACCAAGCCGTTTCCGTTCCCACCATCACAAGTTGAGAATTCTCTAAAGTCATCGTGTGTCCGTATTTGAAAAGTCCACATGATCATAATATAACTAAAGTCTTGCTTTACCACACAAATCTGTCATTAACTAATATACCCATCCTCACAAGTAATCCTATATCTGACAAATATACTATCAAAAAACTCCCAATAATGTCTAACAGCAAAATCCTTGTACTGTGTATATATTTAACCTCCATGAAAAATAATGCCGAATACCCCTTCTATCTGACACATACACCCCGATAAATTGTACCTCCTGTCTAAAATAGAAATGCTATGTAAAGCTTAACCCCGATTACGAACATCCCTCGTAGGGAAAAAAAATAATAATAATAATTGAACTTTCCTCATTACAAAACGTACACAGAGAAAAAAAAAACATATAATCCAGCGCTTTTCCACATAAATGCAGTATGTATCATTACAGAATTTGCTGCCACAACATATTCCATCGACCGGAATTGACCCCTTATATACATCCCCATGGAATGTCATAATCAACATCTCTGAAAACAGTGCAAATCTCCGAGTAATCAACGCCGATGGGAAAAATCAGAAAACGGTCTCATCACAGCATTATCAGCACTAATCCACCTGTGAATACCTCATGTGCTCAAATCGCACCATAGATTTGTATAGTCAGACTTGCAACCTCAGAAATCATTATTCTCCAAATAGCCCAAAAATTCTATACTGATACTATATAACCACATTCCACAAAGGTACCCAAAAAGTTGTCTTTGAAAGCATAACTCATTCATGATAGTGCCACAAGTATATAAAACCGCATAACCACCTCGTCGGGATATAAACCATAGAAAACCACAATTCACCCATTGTATACCGCCAAATATAACTACTGGTGAAATAAAATACAATCTCTTCACAGGAACCCATAAAACCACAATAACCCCCTCTTGGCTCATAAAACCACAGATCACCGTCAAAAAAATATAACCATAAAAAAAAAAAATCCACCGCCAAAGATAGCCACAAAAAATTCAGCCTCAAAAATCCACCACCCAAAAAACTGCCAAAAATTCAGCCCCAATAAACCCATACACAGAGGAACCACCACGGGCTTATCATAATAATATCCTCTGAATCTTACACCAAAACGCCGCAGTTTGCGCATAACAAGAAAAATAGTAGAAGAAATGAAAGAGAAAAAAATATCAAACACATTTCACCATTAATTTGCAAAAACGAGAAAAAAATGCAACTGCGCAGCATTATATTAGTTACCACAACCAACTCTTTTCAGTTTTGATATATGTGTTAATTTTGACCGACCTGTTTTTTTCCTCTAAGACTACAAATCTGTTTCCAATCTTTTTCTCAATGACTCTAAAAGGACCCTCAAATTTCGTACCCAATTTGTAATTTAGTTAATTTCTCAAGTTGATTCTTAAATATTCTTTGTCTCCAACATTGATCTTAGGATCAGATGTTTTGCTATTACTTCTTTCTACTATTTCTTGAGTCATGGCCTCGAGATTGCGGCTGAGACAAGTATGTCTCTCTCTCGCTGTAGATATTAATGATTCGACTGTATCCTCCCCAAGATGAGGTATAGTTAACAGATCGAATGTGCCTTGTGCTGGTCAACCAAACAAAGCTTCAAATGGAGGCATTTTAATGGAATCACTAACCATAGTGTTAATATTATGTCTAACAACATCAATATATCATTACCACCTACAGTCTTCCTGAGAGCTTTGAGCACTTTTCTGTTTGCTCATTGCCACAACTTCAGGTCTGTATGGAATAATTGTTATTTTCTGTATCCCCATGACTTACGCTAAACATTCTAAAGTTTTGTGTACAATTTCTCTGCCATTGTCGGTCAATAAAACCTCGGGTGAGCCATATCTGCAAATGATACCATTGAAGAATGGTATAGCTACCTCTTCAGCCATTTTATGCTTAAGTGGAAAAATTTCTACTACCCTCCCAAGTTCATCTATTATTACTAACAAGTATTTATTCGCATATTTAGATTCACAAAAATTTCCTAGGACATCCATATGTATTCTCTGAAAAGGTCTACTTGGTATTGGATATGACCCTAATTTGCATGAAGTTATCCTTGCAGGTTTACATGAATTGCATACTGTACAGTTTTTCACAAAATTTTCCACATCTTTCCCCTTGTTTTTCCAAATATATTTAGCACGCACCTCATTATACGTTTTTTCTATCCCCAAGTGCGGACTACCGAGCCTGTAATGTACTATATCCAAAACCACTGGATTTAGGACTTTCGGAATTATGATCTGTGTCATGTCTCCTTTGCTTTCACTAGTTCTCAATTTATATTTAATTTTCCTAACCAATAGTCACCTTCTAACTCTAAACCCGAAAAAGGTAACTTATAACGTTTCCTGACTAATTCCCCTCTAAGAAACGCTTTTGTGTCTGCCAGAATCTCATCTTCATCCTGCCTTTGCTTTATGAGACCCATGTCCCATTGTACAGACTCGCTAGTGACTAGCGCAACTTGAAATCCTTCCGTGTCATAAAAACTTCTACTAAGGGTGTCTGCTACTACATTTAATTTGCCTTCTATATATTTGAGCTTTGCATTGAAATCTCTGATAGTTAGAAACCATCGAGCTCTTTTAGGCAACAAATCGGGATTATTAAAAAGATCCAATAACTGCTTGTGGTCTGTAAGGACTTCTACTTTTTTCCCCATCAGTAGCATTTTAAAATGAACCAAACTTGATACTATTACAAAGGCTTCTTTATCTATGGTAGCCATTGATCTCTCATTGCTGCCCTTTGCCCTGAACTTCCTGCTATAAAAGGCTATGGGATTGAATTTCCCATCAAACTTTAGCATAAGGCAAGCACCTATACCCTCCTGACTGGCATCAGTCGCTAATGTGAATGGTTGCTGAAATCTGGAAACTTCAGAACAGGGGGAGTCATTAACGCGTCCTTAAGCTTTTGAAAACTCTCAGACTGGGGTTTCCCCCATTGAAATTGAACGTCTTCCCACAATATATCTGTTAGGGGAGCTACTACGTTAGAAAACCCTTTCACAAACCTCTGAAAGAAACCGGCGATACCCAGGAATGACTTAATTTCGTTCTTTGATTTTGGGGTGCGAAAATTCGCTATTGCTTTGACTTTATCGTCATTTACTCTAACCCTTCCTTGGATATGACATGGTCTAAACATGTGATTTGCTTTTTCAAGAACGAACACTTAGCTAGCTTAATTT
Source organism: Macrobrachium nipponense (assembly GCF_015104395.2). Classification (NCBI taxonomy): domain Eukaryota; kingdom Metazoa; phylum Arthropoda; class Malacostraca; order Decapoda; family Palaemonidae; genus Macrobrachium; species Macrobrachium nipponense. Next base: position 52,163,988 of record NC_061104.1, on the reverse strand, counting down.
TAGAACCTGCTAATCTAAGCCTGCTAAGTACTTCCTTAAGCATTTCCAGGTGTTGCACGATCGTGTCTGTTGCGACTAAAATATCATCCATATATACAAAAATATTTTTACCCAATAACCCGTGTATAACTGTTTACCAATCTGGTAAAAGTCATCGGACTGCCCTATAAACCGAACAGCATTCGCGTAAATTCATAATGTCCCTTGGGTACTGAAAAAGCCGTATATTCCTTACTACTCTCACTAAGAAGGACCTGCAGAAAACCCTGCGCTTAATCAATTGAGCTATAAATATTATGTCCCCCGATTTCTACAAAAAGATCTGGTATGCACGTGACTGGGTAACGGTTAGGGATTGCCTTTTCATTTAAACGTCTAAAATCGACGCATACACGGACAGAACCGTCCTTCTTAGGCACTGGTAACAGAGGAAAGTTGTATGGAGACACACTAGGTCTAATGATTCCTTCTTCCCATTTATTGACCTCTTTCTCCACCTGTTCTCTGATTTTGAAAGGTGTGCGGTATGCAGGAATATAAATAGCTTTTGTGCCATTCTCTCAGTTTACCTTATGTTCTAACACATTATTCAGTCCCAGTTTGTCACCTTGTAAGGCTACCGTATCCCCAAATTCTGCCAAGAGCTCGCTTACCGCTTCCACTTGTTCACTATAATCCGCATTAGCTAAATGTTCTCTAATATTTGCTTCCTTGATTGCATTTCTACCTCTGAAAACTCAGATTTCCCCTGTACGATAGCCACTGAACCACTGTCACTACTCCAATCTTGGAGATCTAATACATATGTATTCCTTTGGTATTTCCTAACTGTATCATTACAGTTCAATAATTCTAACCATGTAACACCAGTGTTTGATACACTGTTCACTGATGCCGTGCTAATAATCCCTCTTAGCTTCTCACTACCCTCAATTACACACACATCCGCGGGTTTTCTCATTTCCCTCAACTTGACTTTTACCATAGTCTTTGAACCTGGCATTAATACAACATCCTCTGATAAAACACCTTTATATTCGTGGTTAGTACCTCCCCGTTCCACAATCCCTTCAACATCACCACCCATGGTTTTCATTACATCCACCCCATTGTTAGTATCAGTAATAATATCAATATTAGTATCAGTATCACCAATAATGCCATTGTCACATTCACCAAAATTGTTACCACCGTGGCCTCCATTATCTCGCATAACATCACCGCAGTTATTCCCCGTATCATCAGTGTGGGTTATGATATTACCACTCCCCATAACCCCAGTATCATCACCACTAGCACGGCCAAACACATCCCCTTTTTCAATAATCTCCATATCTCAGTTCTAATCACGTCCTCATAAGGAAGAAAAACACCAGGTATTCCAACCGTTATACCATTAACATCTGCATGGATCGAAATCTTGTGTCTCTTACATGCAGGATGACCCAGCAAACGTCTGTTGCCCAACACAACCCCTTTTATAACCAAAAATGGTTCTATTAATACTCTTTCACCGAGAGTAAACCGTATTTGAACACAACCCAGGGTATTTAATCTATGGGGTTGCACATCACACACTGTCTCCTTTGAGGGTTTCAAAGGGTAATGGGAGAACATGGATTGATACAGATTATAGTCCATTAAATTTATAGACGCACCGGAGTCTATAAAGTTCGGGATATCCACATCCCCCACTGTTCCTTAAACTATAGGCCTGGGTTCTGGAGCGTCCCCCACGAGACCACAATGGCATGTACTAATCATCTGTACCCTTTTTGTTGATCGGCCTCCCAGAAATTTCGCTGATCCCTTTGCCCTCTTAAGTGACCTGCCTGGGAAGTTCTCATATTATAACTCCCAGAACTTTGAGGTGTAGGCCTCGCATCTTTCCGTATCTGAGATGGACAAGATTGCCAATAGTGATCCACACTCTTACACATTCCACAATATTTAACTCTACACATTTTCTTTGGGTGCCCTGGTTTATTACAATTGTAGCAACGCAACTGCTGTTGCCTTTGATCAGTTGATCTTCTATTATGTTCAACTTTTGCACACAAATGGGGAGAAGAAAATTTTGTGTCTCTTTGAACCCTATTTCTCGGGCCGGTCCCATTAAAAAATGTACTATCTACAGTGGGACATTTAGACATATGTTTATCAATTTGGGCATAAATTAATTCTTTGTCTGATGTAGGTTCAATCTTTTCATCAAAACTATCCACTATTGCTTCCAGTACGTCGTGCAACAACATCGCAAAAAGGATCAGTTTATGCAAATTGTCAAGTGAGACACTACCCCTTTCAACCCACTTAGAGGTTTTCAGTTTTTCTATCCCTTCTCCCGCTGAGTCAAAAAGTTTTGAGCTATGTTCAATGAGGCTAGTTGTGCCTTTTCGTATTTTATATAGCCCTCTTAGATCTCTCACCATATCCCTGTGGTCCTTTGAGCCATAAGCTGCTCTTAAAAAAGCTTGTAAATCAGCCCATGTCTGACACTTTGCATATTGAAAACTCCTGCAACAATAGAAAAGATCACCCTTATTGAAATCTAACAAAGCTTTCTCCTCTCTGAATGCCTCTACACCATCTGTTATCCACGAAATGGACTCACTCATGCACTAACATTCGTAATGCAGGGAAGCAGAGTCTGCGTACCACTTGCGTCAGCCATTTTTCTCTCTTTATGAAAGCTCTTATACCTTACGATCTTCCCCGACCTCAATAACATTAATTACTTATACACACACAAATCCCAATCCAGAAAAATTAATGATATTCATCCCCAATAAAAGATAAAAAACAAACTTGCACCACACCAAGTAAATCACCATATGAACAGTTGTTAATATTGAATACAAGGTTGCGCCGGGAACAAAAAAAAAAAAAAAAGGGGGGGGGAGAAGACAACAACAAAAAAAGTTCTAAAGAAAAATCGCTTTACTCGGCAAAACCATCCGCCCGTTTGCCTCTCTCTCTCTCTCTCTCTCTCTCTCCTCTCTCTCTCTCTCAAACACTCGCCCTCCAGCCCTCACCCTTTCTCTCTCTCTCACCAGGGCATAACCCACAACACCAAATATCCCCGCATATGTTACCACAAAACCACCAATGTCCACCGAATCTCGAGGGACATAAAAAATATAAACACACTTTTGAGCAAATTAATCACCAATAAAAAAAAAGAAAGAAAGGAAAGGAAACATGAAATTACACTCACGTCTTCATAAGACCGGAACCCGAACTTGTTTACCCATTGCAAGTGCGCGTAACTTATTCACCACACCCGATAAACACTTTAATATGCCAAAACTTACACTTCAATTTCCCGAAACCCCTAAACACGCGCTTCACGCTAGCTGTTGACTAGGATCACTCGCTCTGGCTGGCATACATAGAGAGACACACCTTGAGTCCCTAACCCTAACTCAGCAATAACGCAAGTTGCCTGTGACATAATTGCAACCCTTTTCCCCAAAATTATGCCTAATCTAGCTATAGTCTCTTCGGAACCGTACCTACATCCTATAAAAAGCTTTTTACCCGCTGCCACCACCTCTTGCCGAGCTTTTATGACTAAATGACACTCATTTAAACAAATTAAACAAATAGGCAACTCTCTTACCTCTTGTTGCTGGTTATCCTTCTGCAAGAGCTAAAAATGCAAACTAGGCTGATGAATTCTCGTAGATACAAAAATATACTTTATTTGCCAAATTAGCTAAAAATTAAATGGAACAAAATGAATATAAAATGGAGTAAATAAAAGAATAAAGTCTGACCCTCAAAAAGACCGTAAACTGTCATTCTCCTCTCCTGAACTAGATTAAGTAAACTCCTCCCCTAAATCTCACAGTCTGATTAATTATGCATTTAAATGGTCAAAGTCTTTTAGAGAAACCATTCTCTTATATGATGCCATGAACCCATCTGAAATAAAGAGACATACTTATTATATCACTCCAACATGTAAAAGATAATTAAAATGAACGTGTACATACTACACTTCTCTCTCTCTCTTTTCAAAGGGTAACTTTTCCAAAGTCTTAATGTTACTCTACCTTGCGATGGGTGTGCCCTCGAGCCCTCTCCAAATGTGTTCCATACCACGACACTGGTGATCAAAGAGTGTGCCCTCTTCTTTGGCACCTCATACCGTTGGGCCCCGTACATCACATGCTACGAACACACATATACGGCCACACGCCTTTTGGAATGGCATAGCAACTAAGCACGCCGCACCCAGTCACGTGATTTCTGAAAGGTCATCAACCTCATATCACATGGTCACCAATTCTGACTGTTTACCATTTCAGTACTCTTCGAGGAATCAAGTGCTTGTCGCTAAGCCTTCCTGTCTCTAAGTGGAAAAAGCTGAGATTAACAATTCACCACCACATCTACTTTTTAAGATTATATATATATAATATATATATATATATATATATATATATATATATATATATATATATATATATATATATATATGTGTGTGTGTGTGTGTGTGTGTGTGTGTGTGTGGAAAATCGTTAAACTGTTAGTTTTCAGTTACTTAGTGAGAAAAAATGAGAAATATCTATCTGCTAACTGTACTAAGGGGAGGGGGAAGGATTTTGTTGGACTCAGCATTTGGCCCAGGCAGTCTGCCTACTAGTTGCAAGCACTCAGTATGACTTCTGTGTGTAATGTCGAGTGCATCCCGAGACACCCGTGCGGGTGTTGTTATTAGTGCATTACGCGAATTCTGAGTTCTTTTTGTTCCCATTATGGAGTGGTGAGTGTTAAAAAAAACATTGTCTTTTAAGGGGAGGGTTTTGTTTAAATATTTCTATGTAATGGGACTGGTTCAAGAAGTCGAAAAAAATTTTTCTTTCCCCATTGTAGCAAAGTGACGTGTTTTCTTTATTTGCGCGGGTTTATAATAGACGTATTCGTCTTTGTTTAACACATAAGAGTGTATAAAGATGTTTTTTTTTTTTCATGCATGTGAACTGTGCTTAGATAGCATATTTGGCTAGGAGACAGAGCGGCCACTGAATTTCACGGGCTCAGCACATTTCTGCTAACCGCGCAGAGAGGCGCGTTGCATGGAGGGGATTGCAAGGAGATGGGGACTACTGGTCTGCCTCGGGAGAGGTTCTATCACTTGACGGGGGAGTGTCAATGTCGGGGGGGGGGGGGGGAAAAAACTTTTTTTTTTTTCTCATTGGGGGTGAACTCCTTTTTTTTTCTTCGTGTCGGGGTGTTGGGGGATGAGTTTGCCCTTGACAATGAATTTCCAATGCCAAGACATCAGCTGATTGATTGGTTGATGAAGTGAAATGCCCGTAGAGTCTTTTTTTTTTTTTTTTTTCTTTTTTTTTTTTTTTTTTTTTTTTTTAGAAAGATACTATTTTTTTTTTCTCTCTCTCTCTCTCTTGGAGGAAGAGAAAAGGAAATAAAAAGAGATTTTTTTTCTGTATCGTGGATGAAGAGAAAATGGTAGTTAACATGCACGGGATGTGCTGTATGTTTTCCTTATGCCTTGGAAAACAAATATAATGGGGAGACACAGATTATTATTATTATTTTTTTTATTGTGTTGGAGGGATTACTTTGAAAATGGTGATGCCCGGTGTCGTGAATGGTGTCGTGTCTGTGTTGTGTGTCAAAAGGTTCAGCATTACTGTTGTATGCTATTTGAATTTACCCTTACCTGAGATCTTTGCAAGAGAATTGTTGCTATGAAGAATTATTATTATTATTATTATTAATAATTATTATACTTGAGATGTGTCACGGGAGGGCTGCTTAAGTATAATTATCGTTACGGGAGACTTGTTTTACGAGAGATTTGAGATATTTCATGGGGGATTATTTTATGATTATTACAGATAATTATTCATGGAGAATTATTACGATGAATTAATGGGAGAAATCTTGGGGGTTAGTTATTTGTTGAGTTTTTGTGACTTTGGAGAATATTTCGGTCATTCACTAGCGATGAGTTTTGCTGAATCTTGATGAATCTGACTGAATCTTGGTGAATTGTGTTGAATCTTGTTGAACTTTTGCTGAGTTTTTTGCTGAATTCTTGGAGAATGGATAAGCATTAACATAGGTGATATTTTTTTTATACTGGTGATTTTGATGATAGCCATTTTTTTGGTGATTTTGTTGATAGTGGTATTTCTGATACTGATTTTTTATATACTAATACGTGGGTGTTGTAATGCTATCAAGGGTGGTGAGATCTTTTTTGAATTTGGGAGGAACTAACAACACATTATTTTTGTTTTTTTCCTTTTTTTATGAGTTCAGCAGATAATTGCTTGACATCTAGTGAGTTACGAGAGATAGGTAATGGTGCTGTTGATTTTTCTTTTCTCCTTTTTTGGAAGTTAGCCATCGCTGACACAAGTTTTTTTCATCATGAGTGAATTTGAATTTATTTTTTCTCTCCAGTTGGTGTGAGTATTTTTTAATATCTCAGTTCGTGACTTAGAGTCATTGTTCGGGAACGTGTTTGTGTTTCAGCTATTTGATGCTGTAGAGAAATTTACAGGAGAATTCTTGCATAGTTTTGAATGCATACTTAACGGCAGTACATTTTTTTCTCTGGATATTTGTGTTTCAGAAATTGTGAGTTATCTTGCACTATACCTTTGTTGTATTTGTGACAACTTTGTGAGAGATAGGAAACTTGGTTAAGTTTTCTAGTGGCCTATGTCGTAGCGCATATGGAAAAGTCTTGGCTAAGACACTTTGAATTAGGAGTTTTTATTATATGGAGTTGTGGCACATTGGTGATTTTTTCTAGAATTTTCTAGACAGTTTTTTATTTGCCGAGTTTTTGCCCTTTTTCAGCAGTTATGCTAAAAGGAGAGAGTTTTATAGTTTTTGACTATAACATTGAGTTATTCCCTGGAGAATTGAGATATATTAATTGGAGTTATAATTGGAGGTATATTATTTTGGAGTTATAATTTGAGATATAATATATTGGAGATATATTTTTGGCCATTTTGATATTTGCCAATGGTGATGAGAGCTACGTTTAGTTCAATTATTTTGCAGCCATCTTTGTTGCAAATGGAGACACATTTTTGAGGAGATATATGGGGCAATATTTGTGAGTGTGTGAGTTAGATGCCTTGAGTGCACATTTTTTTTTGGAGATAGGATTTCATTTTATTGATATTCCTTTTTGGAGATATATTTTTTGGAGCCTTGTTTTATTCCACATGGAGTATTGGGGAAATAGAGGTAAATATTTTTTTATTTGCCGAAATAGAGGTGAATATTTTTTATTGCTGGAGTGGTGGTTTTATTGACATGTGGTCATTGGTGAAATAAGAGAGAAATATATGTGGATGTGGTTATTAACCAAATGGAGGAAATATTTTTTTCACCAGAGTGGTGTTATTATTATGGTGTCACATATTTATGTATGGAGTTGGAATTAATCTTTGGCAGGTGACCCTTTTTTTTTGTGGTTATGGGAGTTATTTTGAGCCAAGAGAAGATTTCTGTGGTTCTTTCTCTTTGGTTTCGTGACTATTTAGAGGCGAGTGGCATTACTGCATTACGAGTCCTATGGAGATGTGTGCATTTTTTTATGTTCACAAGTGTGTTATTTTGGAGGTATATAACTGGGCAAAGTCATGTTGAGAGAATAAGTCTTCGAGACAAATTTTTGAACACATTAGTCATATCCTGGAGTTAATTTTGTGAAATGTATTAGCTAGACCTTTTTCTATAGAGTCATGAGTTTCCAAACTTGTGTGTCTGACTGAACATTTTTTGTGCTGCTGTTTGAGCTCACGTCCGCAGGCGATTTTCTGCTGACAAGCGATGTGATGAGCCGTGTGCTGATTCTTTTCCTCTGGTGACGATTGCTCAGAATTTTAGCAATATCTGGAAATGTTGACAATAGCATTTCACGAAAGCACATGGGTAAGAGTTAGCTTTCTGGCAAATTCCATAACTTTACATGGAGCATTTCTTGGAAAAACGTGGGGAGTTATGCATATTATACATGTATTATGTATTTTGTGATTGGGGAAATCTACTTGTGGTTTTTTTTCTTCCTTTTCCTACGAGAGATATGATTGGGGATTAAGATTAAATAGCATTTTTTTTTTTTATCGGGAGATGTGATTTATCTGGGGTTGTTATTTACGTAAATGGGAGTTTGACATTAAGTTTCATTTTCATTAATTATATGAGCAGTAAACGGGTTTTTGCTGTTAAACATTGGAGATTTTTATTGATTTTGTGGGTTGTTCAGATATCAGAGCTTGAGAGAACATTTTTTGGGTGTGGGTGTGTTACATGATTCTTTCTTTTTTCCTTGGGCTCATTACGATTTTTTCTTTTTTTTACTTGTGAGAACATTCGAGTTTGAAATGTGAGTGCAGAAGTCCGTGGATTTGCTGAGATTTCTGAGTTGTGTGTGTGCTGATGTGTGAGTTTGGAGAATTGAGTTGGAGAACTTGATGTTTTTTTTCTTTGAGAGTTATGATAATGACTTATGATTTAGTAGTCATATTAAAGGGAGTTAATTGGGAGACATTTAGTTAGTATTTCTGACTGTTTGAAATCATATTTTGATAGAAGTAGTATGTCTGGGTTAATTTTCTTGGATTGACCAGTGACTTGACTGACATACTAACACACCAAAAAGTCGTTTCCCAACGCTAGCAAGACGTCCACCAGCCGTGCAGAGAGTGTTGCTGTCGTTTTGTCCGTGGTGATTACAAGAGTTTCCACGATGGTGATTACGAGAGTCCTACAGCGTGTCTTTTGGGGATCTGCAGAAGCCGTTAGAAGTCTTCTACAATGAGGGAGGCATTCCGTCTTCCTGCAGTCTGCTACAGGAGCAGCAAGTTGAAGACAAAGAGGGATATTCAAGAATCCGAAGAGAGAAAATTCTAGTGTTATTTGGAGATAAAAGCGTAACAGACTTTATTTTATAATGCCAGAGACGTGCAGTTATTACTTATATTTTATTTTAAGCCGGCCAATGTGTTTTATATTATATAAGCTATTTTGCTAGGCAGGGGCTAGCATTGGTTAGGCGGCCGAGCGGTATTAGGCCTAGGGTTTTTGATTAATAATATATTGCCAATATGTTCGCTGTGACCTATGGAATGTGAAGAACAGAGGAGAAGCAACGAATAGTTTCTGTGGGTGGCGTGACATAAAACTGCTTAGTTAGACAAGTCAATGTACTCAGGTCATGAACTCTTCTCAAAGTGCCTTTGTGAAACTGGATGAAGCCAGTAAGTGTGAGGCGCTAACGAACTGTGCGTTCGTAAGTGCGTGTGCGCCTCTTCCTTTTAAATGTATGATACGCAAGTCTATGGGGGGATTTTGATAGAGGCGTCTTTGGAAGAAAGGAAGGATGCCGTAGTGCTCTCCGAAGTGGTTTTTTATTAAGTGTGCGAAATAGTCCGGCTGCTTGGGTGAGTGTTGAAGTGTTTTAGCCGAAGACTGGCTTGTTATCTATTTGACATTTTTATAATGATATCCAATCTTTAATCTCTAATTGTTAAACTTGTGTGTGTACTTACGAGTGTGTTTTTCGTGTCTTTGAAATAGACGGTTCTGGCAATGGGGGGACCGACAGAGAGTCCCAGATGGGAGAGACGATTGGTGTGACTAAAACTGTTTTAGACATTTTGATAGTGGGGTTCATTGAATTGAGTTAGTCTGTAAGACTTGATTAATTCATTATTTATTCGTTGTTAATAAATGTATTTTCTTATAATGCAACTCTCTCATTTTCATTACCTGTTAGAGTGGAGAGGAGAGAGAGAGAGAGAGAGAGAGAGAGAGAGAGAGAGAGAGAGAGAGGTATCGCTTAGTGAGAGGTTTGGTTGTTTGCCTTGACGCTCGAGTTACACGTTTACCAAATGAATAATGAGGAAATAACCTCATTACATATATATATATATATATATATATATATATATATATATATATATATATATATATATGTGTGTGTGTGTGTGTGTGTGTGTGTGTGTGTGTGTGTGTGTGTGTGTGTGTGTGTGTGTTTGTATGTTGATGGAAAAGAGAAAGAGCTTGGGATGTTAATTAACCTTAATCAGCTAATGTAGAACCCCGGGATCTAAACGCAGCAACGTAATGAACATTATTTTGCAAACTCTGGCTACGCACTCTGCGGTACTCACTTTCAAGATTTATTTGTCGCTTTCCCCGAAGAATTTCGCAGCAGAATATTTCATGCAATGTATTGAATAGGCAATGAGGATAACCGTCAGCCGTTAGTTTACTACAAAACGAGAACATTCATTCTTAACTGCCCTTATTCTTATCTGTGTTTGACACTCCTGCCTCTAATTTTGGAGGCTTGAATTTCAAGTGGGCTTGATCCATATGAATAGAGTTCATCTGAATATTGATATTAACAATAATATAAAATAAGGCTGGCCCCTCTCCTCTCCAGACACCGAAGGCTCCTCAGAGGGTAGTGTTATCAGTGTATCCCATGGGGTGCACTGTAGGCATTTACTTAAGGTTCTTTGCAGCGTCCTCCTTGGCCCCTAGCTGCGACGCCATTCATTCCTTTTGCTGTACCTCCGTTCATATTCTCTTTCTTCTATCTTCCTTTTCACCCTCTCCGAACAATTGATTTATAGCGCAACTGCTTTGAGGTTTTCCTCCTATTACACATTTCAAACGTTTTATTTCCGTTTCAGCGCTGAATGACCTCGTAGGTCCCAGCGCTTGGCCTCTTGCCTAAATTACGTACATGTCAGGGTGTTGTAAGTGTATAATTAAGTCACCCTTATTATTATGTTTTCGAGGGTGGGGGGGGGGGATTGGGTGGGGACGCTCAAATCATCCTTCCTTTTCCTCTTCTTAAATCCTAAGAGCATAATTAAGGATAGTAAGAAAATTGAGCCTCTCTCTCTCTCTCTCTCTCTCTCTCTCTCTCTCTCTCTCTCTCTCTCTCTCTCCTTCTTCTTCTTCTCGCTCTCTTATATTCCCCAATGAAATAAAAATGACTACTCTCTCTCTCTCTCGCAATATTCCCTTAATGAAATAAAAAATTGATGCTCTCTCTCTCTCTCTCTCTCTCTCTCTCTATCTCTCTCTCTCTCTCTCTTGCGCGTTGACGGAAGCGAATCGATGAACTTGCACGGTCATTGTATACAGTAATTCCTCTCAGTAATATAGGGTACGCTGCACGTAAATATTCGTTGTCATAATTGGTGTCTGAATCTTAATATAGATGTCGCCTACTAACTAGAAGCGCACACACACAACATCATATATATGTA